>NC_057803.1:557462527-557724997 GCF_018294505.1 Triticum aestivum | reverse complement strand
CCATGTCCTATATGCAAAGCTACTAGCCACACTCCTGCTAGTTGCCCGCAAGCCTTTTGTGAAAGATGCGGTAAAATGGGTCATTTGGCATCGGTGTGTGTTATTTTTCTGCATTGGGAGTGCATTGCTCCCATGTGTGCCTTCCAGGCCAAGGGGCATGGCTTCTTTTACATTCCTGATTCATGCACTGCTAAGCAGCTTAAGGAAAGATCTACCAGTGTAGTGATTACTATCATAGAGGGTGAAGCTAGTGTTAAGGACCTAGAAGAGGCTTTTTCTGATTATATTGGGACCAAGTGGCACTGCACTGCTCGAACCATTGGCCCTAATACTTATGTGATGAGATTTCCCAATCAAAGGGATGTGAAAAAGCATATTATAATGATAGAATGACCCTTAAATCTTGCGGTGTGGTAGTTAAGATTGTCCCTTGGTCGGCCAACATTGGAGCTAAGGAAGCCATGGAGATGGCATGGGTAAAACTTGCTAATATTCCCCTAGAAAGAAGGAATGAGAGGAATGTTGCTTATGTTTCTTCCCTGGTGGGCGTCCCACTTGAGATCGACATGGCCACCCTGCATAAGCCTGAATTTGCCAGGGTCCGGTTGGGCTGTCGCAGTGTGGACGAGCTCCCTGGGGTTGCTGAGGCAGTGTTGGGCACGCACTTCTTTGATTTCTTCTATGAAATCGAGAAGGTGTTGGTGCGTGATCCAAAAAGAGAAAGGAAGGATGTGTAGGTGGGGGCGGATACAAAAAAATCCGCCCATGTGAAAACATCTACCTGGGGTAAAAATGATCCTAAATCTAGATACAAAGAAAAAAAATGAGGGATGCAACAAAAATGGTAACGAAGGGGATGATGACCCTATTGATGCAAAGGAGGAAGAAAGTGTGGAATCTGATGAATTAGAGGATAACACATTGCTGACTGAGACTATGGCTGTGGAGGCTTACAACAAAGAAAAAATGCAGGGGTCTCGGGCAATGCTGGGTATTGATGATACCAATCATAATGCTGATGAGATTCGGGTAACAAGAAAAAATGATGCATGTTCATTCGATGATGCTATACCTCATGATAATGTAGCTCATTTAAATGTGGCTATGGATTGTGAGCAGGTGGTGGAAATTGAGGGAGAGGACCTTTCCAAGTTGGGGAAATCAGAATATCTAGTACAATATCCTACCTCTTCTTCTAAGGATGTGGGAGAGGTGATCCCTACTCCTCCCCTTTTGTCTGAAGAGGTCCAGAGATTTAGCTTGAGGAACTTGTAGAATATGGAAGGAAGAATGCAAGAGAAAGCTATTGCCATTACCAAGAAGAGAAATCTGGAAGGTAACTCAGCAAATCATAACTCCTTTGATGCCTTGTCTAATCCCGAGCTTATGATTCGAGCTTTAAAAATGGGGGTAGCTTTCCCTGACAATAACTTCTCTAATGTGGACATTATTAGAGAACTTGAAATAGCCAGGGGAATTCCAAAAAAGAGGGGGAACAAAAAATGAGGATTGAGGAAGAATTGATGTATATCACTGATGGGAAGGGAGACCAAACCCCTATTAGCACTGAGTGGGGAGATGGGGATGAGGATATGGAAGAACAATTTATCATGGTTCGGTCTAGGAAAAGAAAAAGCCCAAAAGTACAAGTGGCTATTTCCAGATCCACTACCAGAAGCCAAAATCTTGTTGAAAAAAACAAGCTGGCAGCCCTGTCCATAATACTAGGGCCACCAGAGGGGGGAGAAAGGGAAAAAACATAAATGATAGGTCTATTTTGGAATTGTAGGGGGGCAGGAAAAACAGGGATGAAAACCTGCCTATCCCACATTATTAGTGACCATTCCCTTGATTTTCTCTGTTTATAAGAGACTTTAAAAAAGAATTTTCTGGATAGTTATTTCAGAAAACTTGACCCACATAATTTGTTTGAGTGGGAATGGACCCCCTCAATTGGTAAGGCCGGGGGCATCCTATGTGGGGTTAGAAAGGAGAAATTTGAAGTAGTTGCTTGGAGGAAAGGTAGATTCATTCTTCAAGTATCTCTGTATGATATCAATATGAAGAAAATTTGGACGCTCTGTACTTTTTATGTAGTGGCCCACGAATGTGATAAAAGTGAATTCCTTAGTGAATTTGCTGATTTTTGCTTCCATATTCAAACACCACTATTGATCGGAGGTGACTTCAATATCCTCAGGCATAGTGGGGAGAAGAATAAGAAATGGCGGTGATCAGCCCATTCTGACTAATAACTAAGCTCATCCTACCTTGGATAAATTGGACCATGTACTTATGAGCAATGATTGGGAGGATATGTTTCCTCTTGTTAATATGAAAAAGCTCGTTAGGGAGGTATCTGGCCACAATGCTCTCCTATTGTACTCTGATAATCATGTTATCAGAGCCCCACAAAAGAGAGAGTTTAGATTTGAGTTGAGCTGGTTAAAATCTGAGGATTTTGTTCCTTTAGTTAGCAGGATTTGGAATCAAAAAGTGAATGCTACTGATCCTATTGATATTTTGAATATCAAACTTAAACGATTTAAGAAGTTTTTAAAGGCTGGGGATCGCATAAATTCGGTCATGAGAAAAAAGAAAGCAAGAGATTAGGGAAGAGCTTGCTTATATCGAAATGCTAGAGGAGGAGGGAAGTATAGACCATGAATTGTTTGGTAGAAAGATTGATCTCCTTGTGGAGCTGAATGAAATACTTGTCAATGAGGAACTTTTTCTGTTGCAACAATCCAATGAGAGATGGTTGCTTGGGGGGATCGAAACACTACTTATTACCAAAAAATAGCAAATGGTAATAAGCGAAAAAATACGATCCACTCTCTTAATGTTGGGAGTACGGTGATTGAGGGGACCGAGAAGCTTCTGCAACATGCTACTGATTTTTATAAGAATCTTTTTGGGCTAGCCCAGGGAAACATGTTTCATCTAGACCCTGATATTTGGGGGGAAGAAGAGAGGCTCGATGAGCTGGATAATGAGATTCTTAATAGACCCTTCATGGCGGAATAAGTGAGGAAAACTTTATTTTCCATGAAAAGCAACAGGGCCCCGGGCCCGGATAATATACCTGCTGAGTTTTACCAGCACTGCTGGGATATAGTGAAAGAGGGTATTATGAGATTGTTTACTGCTTTTCATGCAGGGGAGCTTGATGTTAGTAGATTGAATTATGGCATTATAACTCTACTGCCTAAGATCAATGGGGCTAATAAGATCCAACAATTTAGGCCAATTTGTTTGCTTAGATCTCCCTACAAGCTGATCACTAAGGCGCTTGATAACAGAGTGGCCCCCCTTGCGGACAAACTATTTAGTAGGCATCAGAATGCTTTTATCAAACATAGAAATATTATGGATGGAGTATTATCTTTGCATGAGATCTTGCATCATACTTCCATCCAGAAAAAAGTGGGCATTGTTATTAAGCTCTATTTCGAGAAAGCGTATGACAAGGTAAACTGGGACTTCTTGTTGGAATGTCTCAAGATGAGAGGGTTTGGTACCACTTGGTGTAAGTGGGTTAAAAGTGTCTTGGTTGATGACACAGTCAGTGTTAAGTTGAATAACACTATGGGGCCGTATTTCAAAAGCTTTAAGGGGGTTAGACAGGGAGATCCTGTGTCGCCGTTCCTCTTTAACATTGCAGTCAAGTGCGTGTGTAAAATGGTGCTACAGACCCAGAAAAAAAACCTAATTGTTGGGCTTGCACCGGATCTTATTGAAAATGGAGTAGTTATTCTGCAATATGCAGATGACATGGTCTTGTACATAGATCACGACCTGGATAAGACAGTGAACATGAAACTGTTACTATATGTCTTCGAGCTCATGTCCGGGCTCAAAATCAATTTTCAAAAAAGTGAAATCCTGTGTGTGGAGGGAGATGATGATATTCTTAAAGCTTATGTTGATATCTTTGACTGTCAAATAGGGCATTTTCCCATGAAGTATCTGGGGGTGCCAGTGACTTTTTCCTCCTTGCGAGCAGCAGATTGGGACTTTTTGGAGTCCAGATACATTAAAAAATGTGATTCTGGACTGGGGGCAATGCCTCCTCCAGAGGTCGCCTGACGTTACTTAATGCCAATATCTCTAGCATTGCTTTTTACTATATGTCCATATTTCTTCTATCCAAAACTATACTTGCTAGGATTGACAAGTGTAGAAGAAGATTCTTTTGGCATGTGACTCAGAATAAGAAACGCTATTATCTGGTTAAGTGGACTAGAATATGCAGATATAAGAACAAAGGAGGGCTGGGTGTGAAGGATTTACATAAACAAAATCTCAATTTGCTTACTAAATGGTGGTGGAAATTAGAAACTAAATCAGGCTTGTGGCAGGATACTGTGAAAGCCAAATATTTTAGTAGGGCCACAGTGGCTGATATTAAAATGAAGAGCAATGACTCGCCATGCTGAAATGCCATTATGAAGGTGAAATATCTTTATATGGCAGGAAGGAGAGTGATTGTACAATCAGGAGACATTGCCAGGCTATGGATTGACCCCATTGGGGACAATATCCCTCTGGCTGAACAATTCCCTCATTTATTTCTATATGCAACTATCCTGAATGCACAGTTGATAAGTGCTTAAATGTTGATCCCTCCTCTTTCTTTAGAAGGAGACTAAACAATGAACTCAGCGAACAATGGTTGACTGTGGGTAACATGGCAAGAGAAGCCTGTGTCTCAGAAGCCACTGATGTGATTAAATGGGGCCTGGGAGGGAAATCTTCATTCACCACGAAATCTGTATACTCTCTTCTGGAAAGGAATATTGCTGGGTGCGACTACAGATGGATCTGGAATGCCAGGATACCTCTAAAAATTCAAATCTTCTTGTGGCAATTGTTTCAGGATGCTGTCCTAACTAGAGATGTGATGTAACATCGAGGTTGGAAAGGGAATCCTAAATGCTCTTTCTATGGTGGGCGAGAGACTGCACAACATTTGTTTTTACTTGCCATGTTGCTAGGGTGACCTGGAGGACAGTGGCATGCATGTTTGGCACTGCTCTGTGCCCTGATAACATTTGGCAAGCTTATGTATGGTGCTTTACATTCTTCCCTGGTGGGGAAAAGTTTTATACAGTGGGGATTGCTGTTGTGTGTTGGGCGATCTTGTCTTGTCGCAATAGAGCTACCTTCGAGTTCAATCCGCTTAAAAATCCTTTTGAATGTATTTTTTCTGCATGTGCTCTAATGTGCTACTGGGCAGGATTGCTGAAGCAAGATGATGCGGCTACCATGAGGGATGGGGCAAAGATGCTGAAGGAGAATGCGTCAATGATGATGAGAATCTGTGCGGCGAACCATGAAGAATCGGCTCGTTGATCTGTAGAAGCTATGATTCCATGGTTTAGCTAGATGTTGAGTTGCTTTCCCCCTGCGTGGGCCTGATCATTTGTTGCTCAGTTGTTGTGAGCCTTATAACTTGTGTCCTTTTGGGGCTGTAGGCCCTGGATTCTAGATACTGAGATTTGGTGTCGTCGGGTTTTTGCCCCACGGTGAGTAATCTCGATGGCGAGTGCTCACAGTGGGTTTCCCTGCGATGCTTTGGATTCGCTTCCCCTTTTCCCATTCTTTGGACTGCCGTATTTCCGTTATGTTGCAGTAATGAAAAGGGGTAATGCCCGGTTCAAAAAAATGATCCAGCTTCCCGAAATAGCCTTGAGAAGCCAGCTGAACGATCCGGCTTCGAGAAGCCCGCTCATGGAGAAAGAGCAGCCCATAGTGCAAATTCCTAGAGCAGGGGAAACGCAACTTCGTGAAAATGGAAGGGGAAGTTGCCCGAAATTATGTGGGAATGCCCTTCCAAAGTGCCATCCTCAAAACGTTTTTCACTCCTCGAACAGTTTTCCTCTCGCTACGAGCCACTGACTGGGCCTCAAGCTCCCTTGGGCTGCCAGCCCATGCTGACGGAGAGGAGCTGCTGCTGAACGCATCATGCTCCCATCAGAAGTTGGTGGCGGCTGGCTTCTCGGGAAGCTGGCAACGTTCCGAACGGGACCTTAATACTTTGTCATTACCACGTGAATCCACATATTGGCCAAGACATCCTTTCAGTCTCTCACTTTTTAGTGGATGATGACAACGCGATTTATATTTGAATGCTTCTAAAAATAAGTGTTTTTATTAGATATGGAGTTTGCGCCTCTAGATTTGTGAGTTATTTAATTTTTTTTGCTTTTGAATGCAAAATGCACAAAATAATGTTGATAGATATATATTTATATTCCCGATGGATGCAAAGTGATCAAGATATCTAATAAGAACACACTTTTGTACTAACCAGCGAGTGAGACATGTCATTGAGCAAATACTAAAACTCACTTCACTAAAGTGCATGTGTGTGTCATGGCATATGCATAACACATGTATGAGAACATCAGGAACACTAATGTTCTCTAATATGATGGACAGTTTTTAGGATCTGTCCCATGAAGACGATTTCTATAAGATTGACTAGTACACACCGATTCCATCCATATATTGGGTTCCGATACACCTTAGCTAATAATCCAGGTGTATAAACTTTCCTTATCTGGTCACATGCTTGCTGACTGCAAAATTTGGTTGGTTTAACAAGCATATGTTCTCCACACACAACCCAAATGAAAGTTTACTTATTTTTTGAGTTGTAATGGAAGCTCACTTGAAGTGTTAGTGTTAGATTACATAAGAAGTAAAGATAGAAGATTAAGTGTTGCCATAAAGCTCCAAATTCTGCCATCTGTATAATTTTTTTCTCATTTGCTCACATATATACTGAGAGAAAGGAAGAGCAATAATCTTGCATCGTGAGTACTGATGTGTTTTTTTCTCTCGTCGGAGTGCTGTGGAATGGAGCTAATTAATCTTTTTAATAACAGTATTAGGAACTTTATAGCAACAGAATTTGGAGGGGAATGCAAAAGTTGGGGTTTGAGTGCAAGAATGGTTTGATTTATTGCCACTGGTTTCCTAACCTTTTCTCATCATGAGTTATCTTGTCATACGTGGCCAATAGATGTATCCCTGGTTTATATGGCATTCTTTTCTTTGTCATTGGTTATCACAAGTTTTATAACCTTTACCTAAGATGTCCTTTCAGTCCCTCACTTTTTGTTGGATGCTGACAACACGGTTTGTATTTGAATGCTTCTAAAAGGATTTGTACGTGCATTGTTTATTAGATATAGAGTTTACCCTCCTTGATTTGTGATTATTCTTTTTTGCTTTTGAAGCAACATGAACAATTTGGGTCCCGTTGCAACAAAGGAATTGTGTAGGAATTTCATAGGAACGGAATCATATAGATTTTTTTTCCTATGTGCCCTTTGGATTATAGAATTGGCTTCAAATTCCTGTATGAATCCTTCCTTCCCTTCACATTTTGGAGGATTCTAGACATTTTCACTTCCATTGAGAAGTCCAATGCAACAATGTGTCTTTGTCTCTCATCTTCTCTCTCTCCTAAAAAAACAATTCCTGTGAATTTCCTGTGGAGCATCCAAACAACTATGTTATACAATTCCTACATTTTACAATCATGTAGGAACCTACAAGACATGACTTGTAATTCCTACACTTTTCCATTCGTGTGTTTTTCCTATCATGTGTTCCGAACAGGGCCTTAGTGTTGATAGAGAGCTCCCCGTATATATTTATATTTCGATGGGTGCAAAGCGATCAAGATATGTAATAAGAACACACTTTTGCACTAACTAGTGAGTGTGACATGTCATCGACCAAAGATAGCATATGAGTGTGAAAACATCATCGTTTGTGAGTTCTCTAATATGATGGGCCATTTTTGGATCCGTCCCATGAAGATGGTCTCTATATGTTAGATTCCCTATATGTTAGTTGATCCAGGTGATGTTCTCATCTAATCACATGATTGCTGACGCAAAATAAATAAATAAATAGAACTTGGTTGGTTTAATGAGCATATGATATCCAGAGTCCGCACACAAACCAAAAAAAGAAGTTCAGCACTGATACTATTTTTTCATTCGCAAAAAAAAAAAGTATCGGTGCTAGCTCACATGAGAAATGAATGCAGAAGAAAAGGATGCCATATAAACCAGGGATAAAGCTATTGGCCACGTATGATAAGATAACTCATGCCATATTCATGCTGAGAAAGTTAGGAACCCAGTGGCAGCAAATCTGGCCATTCTTTCACTCAAACCCCAACTTACATCCCCTCCAAATTCTGTTGCCATAAAGCTCCAAATATTGTTATCGTAAAGATTAATTAGCTAGTGATACACGACATTAAAATTTCCATTCCGCGTGACTCCAACGAGAGCAAAAGGCACAACCATAGTTACAACGCCAGTTGGCGCTCTTCCCATTCGTAGTACATACATATACAAGCAATACACATCTAGCTAGCCTACCTCAAACTACAGACATCCCATCCATTTGAAAGAATCCACAGAATGGCATTCATGTCTCAGCTCATCCTCTCGGCCGCCGTCCTCCTCGCCGTACTCGCCGCAACCTCGGCCACCGTCGGGACTCAGTGCGTTCCAGGGTCGGACATTCCATACAACCCACTACAAGCATGCCGCGACCTTTTGTCCACTAAAATATGCAGCATAGGGCCCGTGTACGCCTCCGTCGGGATGTTGAAGAGACGGTGTTGCAACCAGTTGTCGCGCATCCCAGCATACTGCCGGTGCGAGGCGCTGCGCATCCTCATGGATGGGGCAGAAACTCCGCAGGGTGTGTTCGAGGACATGCCCAGTTGCCCAAGGTTTACCAGGAAGTACACCATGGGCATTGTCGACCCGGATGGGTGCAACTTGGAAACCATCCACGGCAGCCCGCACTGCCCCACTCCGATCACTAGGGGACTGGACGTGTAACTTTAAAAATAGCTCGATCGTGAATAACCGTGTTGCATCGATCGATGGATGAAATGGCATACATGTATCTGTGCGCATGTGTGAAAAATGGCACCAAAGAGCATCCTAGAGCCTGCTTGTTAATCTTCTGTAAAGATGTGCGGTGGTTATAATTAACTACGAGGCGGACCATGGGTTTGATTCAGAGATGAAGGAAAACCGGGAGATCCTAGCCCGCTGCAAGGCACGCAGCGTCGCGCTGAGGCGGGCTTTGAGTGAACGACTGTGAAACGAAAAAAGGTCATAAATTATGTCGTTCACTCTTCTTTTTGAGGAGATGCATCCATCAGGTCCAATGTGGGCCATTGAACCAGAACATGCGTCTTTTTTATCGCCCGTCGACCCTGTCCAGACAAGTATGTTGCAATGTGGCAAAGGCACTGATTACGTAGGATCTCCCGCTTTTGGATTCGCTTCGGCTGACGCGATGGTACTAAGCATTGTTCCCTTAAAAAGAAAAACAACCATAGCATCATACGGCAGATTGTTTTATGAAGGCCCATAATAATCCAGCCATGTCAGCCTGTTTGCCTTGCATATCAGCATTAGTCTGGTGCATATAACATCGACGAACCGAGCAACTAACCAAGGAGTATTCTATACTAGGGTGTGTGCTCTTCGCAAGCAGTGTTGGCCGCCATTTGTATTCTGACAAAATGCTTTCACCCAGAAAACAGAGATTGAAAGGATAGTAGAGGAGCTGTTGCAAAATGATGTAATCAGGCCCAGTACAAGCCCCAAAGCAGCTCTGGTGTTGGTGTGAACCAAAAGAAGTGCTGTTCTTGGGTTGTACCAAGTATGAAACCGAGTGGATTTACTTCTTTCCTATTTTTCTATTCTATATTTTTATTACTGGGAATCAAAACCTCAGATGGATCTAAAGATTATTTAGATTTCTTTATTGTCTTTAGTACAATTGTTATATGATACATGTTTTTTATGGGGAAACTACGTCCTCGCATCCTCATCTTAATTTCCTATTCCACTCTTATGGAATAGAGTAGCGATATTTTACCGGAATCTATACATAAATCGTATTCCCTTTTTATTTCTTAGAGATTACTTCTCAATACAATTTCTTTTAAATAAAAATTTCTTGTACGGATTCTTCAATACATGCTATTGTAGAATTATTTGTGCGGCACGCCACCAAATTTTGCACGTGTGATGAGGGGGGGGGGGTCATAAGCGCATGTGCCGTAAAATAGATTTTCGACGGAATTAAAAAGACATATCTGGTAGAATCGATTAAAAAGACATATCTGCCAAATATGGTTTTTTCACGCAAACATTAGAGGTGAGATCGATTATATGATGGAGACAGATGGAGGAGCAGAAAGTGAGAGATTGTGGCGTGAAGCAATGGTTTATACAAACTTCAAAAATAAAAATCTGTTGAATTTCTTCGGGAGCCTCCCCAAGGGTCACTTCGAGTGGGCTGAGAGCGCGTCACTTGGGATGCTCCCAGCCGCTGTCACGTATCGCGCTTTGGTTGCTCCCTTCGATTTTTTTTATTTTTCTGCACACATTTTTGGCTTTTTAGATGGTTTTTTTATGTTTTTTTCCGCTTTTTGGCTTTCCACCGGACTTTCTTATTGGTCCTTTGTTTTTAAATTGTATAGGTACCAACTCCCTCTTAATAGTATATCTATCTATACTAATAAAGGGGAGTTAGTACGTCTGTTGTTTCACACACGGTTGATTTGGCACGAAAAAATCTCTATTATACGGACCTAATTAATTGCATTTGTAATTAATTGCATGGTCAATTCATTGCATTAATTAGTTGATTTCTAAATTGATTTGGTGTTCGGTTGTCAAATTATTTTTGCATATACTGTTAAGGGGAGTTGGTACATTGTCGTTTCGCATGCAATTGATTTGGCACGAAAAAATCCCTATTTAAACCGACCTAAGTAATTGCATGTATAATTGATTATCTACCTAATTCATGACATTAATGACTTGATTTTCAAATTATTCTGACGCACGGTTTCTAAATTATGTTTTCATTAACTCTTCTTTAATAGTATAGACTACTACCAAAGGTTTGATTTGGATCAAAAAATGCTATTTAAATGAACCTAATTAATTGCACTTAATTATTTGTTTGCCTAATTCATTGCATTATTGACTTATTTTCTAAATTGATTTGGCGCTCGTTCTCCAAATTGTTTTTCGATTAACGACTACGTGTGAAGCAACGAGCATAGCAATCCCTTTTACTCCCTCCATTTTTGTATACAAGACCACAAACTCAGATTACAGGTAACAATGTAAAATTTAATGCCTGTTTTATAAGTCAACTTTTTTCTTGTTTACTGGGATCATTAATACTTCGCATGCATGCAAAGAAACTGAGTGGAGGAAGTAGCTGACTGTCATTATGACTGCATGCATGCAACTATTAAACAGGTTGTTAGTACGAGAAAATATCATTAACTTTGCTTCGATTACTATTGATGGCCTTGTATAGATGCAAAATGTATATTCCATAGTAGCCTTGTATATAAAAATGGAGGGGGTAATAGACTTGGTGCGAAAATACCCCTATTTAAATGGATCTAATTAATTACATGTGTAATTAATTGTCTGGCTAATTCATTGAATTAAATGACTTGATTTCAAATTGATTTGGTGCTCGGTTTCAAATTACTTTTGCACTAATGACTTTGTCCGAAATGACAACGTACCAACTCTGTCATCTAGCCTTTGCACCAAAGCCGTCCACTAAATTTCCATCACGACCCTCAAACCTATCCGCCTTACACAATCACTCCCTTCGAGCAGATTCGCCGTCCCCAACCCCCAACACCCAATTCCTAACACCGGCTCTCCATGGCGCGACGACCCCTCGTCCTCCTCGCCCTCCTCGCCATGACCCTCGCAGTCGCCTCAGCGGTGCTGGGCGGCCACAGTGAGAGGCTCGGCGAGTGGGGACCTATCCCAAACGTGAAGGATGCGCACATCCAGGAGCTGGGAGGGTGGGCGGTGCAGCATGCGAGCCTGGCTAGGAACGGGCTGTGGTTTCGCCGGGTCATGCATGGCGAGCAGCAGGTGGTCTCCGGCATGAACTACCGCCTCTTCATCGACGCGGAGGATGACTCCGGCAAGAACGCGCCGTACCTCGCCGAGGTCTACGAGCAGTCCTGGACCAAAACCCGCCAGCTCAAATCCTTCAAGCCAGCTGCGAACTAATCTGTCCCTCGCATCTCATGAATATGTAGTTGGCGACCACAACCAATTTCATTATCTCGTCCTTTGAAGCACTAATAAATGAGTAGAATATTACTCCCTCGTTCCATAATATAAGATTGTTTTTCACTCTAACTCATAATATAAGATCATTTTTCAAGTTTAAAAAACAATCTTATATTATGGGACGAGGGAGTACTCAAGTGTTGTGTGGTTGGATCGTGACGCCTACGGTTCATCCTCACTAGTGACTACTACTACTCCGGATAGTGTATTTGTTACAGCGTATTACTGGCAAATAAAGTTGTGAGTTCTCTAGATTGTTGTGATGGCCCATAATTCACAGTTAATGTGTACTAAAAGAGTTGGGCATGCTTTGCTGCGTGGTTAGTGTTATTGGGTTTTCATGATTTCTTTACTCCCTCTATTACAAAATATTAGATGCATTAGTTTTTTGAAAAGTCAAACCTTTTTAAGTTTAATTAAATTTGTCGAGAAATATATCAATATCGATAATATCAAACCGGTGTCATTCGATTCATCATGAAATAAATTTTTATATTTTTGGCTTTGAACTTGGTCAATGTTAATGAAATTTGTCTTTAAAAAAGACTAATACACCTTATATTTTGAAACCGACATAGTATTTCGTTTGGCGAGTTAGAGAAATGATGGAGTGTGTTTTATTTTTATTTATAATACGGTGTTTTTGGTGGGCCTTTTGCGGTGCGATTCTAGGTTATCTGGTAATCAACACGCACT
The DNA here is from genome assembly GCF_018294505.1 of Triticum aestivum. NCBI lineage: Eukaryota > Viridiplantae > Streptophyta > Magnoliopsida > Poales > Poaceae > Triticum > Triticum aestivum. Next base: position 557,712,122 of record NC_057803.1, on the reverse strand, counting down.
TATGCAGGAAATTTTTCTACATAAATGACAGAGTGTACTATATTTGTGTTACAACATCACATGTTTGCGCTTCTTTTTTCTACTGTGCATGAGGTTGATATGTTTTTATGTGCATGTTGTTGTCGATTGATTTGAAAAAAACTGTTGACCTGATCAAAACGTGAACTAAGTCCAAATTTAATACCTCAATGAAATGGGAGAGCCTCAAAATTAGGGACTGTAGCAAATTAAAAAAAATAGAATGAGAGAACTCATTAAGAAATTATTGACCCGGTCAAAATCGAGTGGTCAAATTTTAAATTGAACACCTCAATTGATTAGGAGGCCTCTAGACTTAAGGAGCATAGTATATTAGATAGACTAGTAGAATGCCCGTGCGTTGCTACGGGCTTTTGAAATGTTTTGTTGAAGTTATATAAACATAATGTTACATGTATAGAAAAGATAGTCAATAACGATTTGATGATAATTGAAATATACTTAACTTAACTTGCAATGTAAGTTGATTACAATATAATTTGATCATGTATTGTACACATAGAGAGCCGTGATCCAATTATCAATCTTTTACGGATTAAGATATGCTTGATGCGTTTAATATATTCTCACACAATACAAAAAAATTGTTATCTTTAGCATACTTTAGCAAGTATAATAACAAATTCTTGATCAACTCATAATCGTCCTGCAAAAGTAATATATCTAGTTAGTACGAATATTTCATGTGTAAGGTCAAAAAATGTGCAACAGAGAATACTCAATACGCAAATCGGATGAACCAATTGTTTACCGCCTCACGAGAGCACAAAATCAAAAGAAAATAGCCAGACACATACCTGTAATTTCCTAAATCAATAGTATATCTTGAATATAGTGAAAACAAAAATAAATGCTTGTAAAATATTATGACAATGAAAAAATTGTCTATCCATATTTGTTCGAATACCAACAAAAAATATACATTGCCATCTAGATATATCCGAATTTCAGCCGGGTCATCCAATTTTGAGTGCATCATTGAATTCTCTCGCAAATCTTTGTAATGTCACTAAATACCTCGGTGTTTCAATCTCTAGCGACTATGGTGTATGGATAGGATCCATAATATATACACCATGCATATTTTTGTCGCCGGCGTACCATATTTATCGGCCGATGAATGCATATAGAAGATAAATCTACATTTGATAGCTATTAGAAACCATAAATCATTACAACAATGGACAAGAGACCTTACTTACCAAGTTGCATGACAAGATGTTGTGCTATCAAACAGTGTTGTCAACATCTGAATATTTGGCTTCACGCAGAAATCTCTCCGCTTACAGCCGCCCGTCCATCCGCTCCTGTCCCCGTCGTCTCCTTTCCAAAAACGGCGTCGCCGCATCCTCCTCATGCTTCCATGGCATCGGCCGACCCCTCCTCTTCCCACCATCTCGCCTCCCCACCACTGGTCGAGCTCGTCCCTTATTGTCCCCATAACCGACCATCTCTCGACAGTGTCACCCACAACCTCCTCTCCCCGCCACGGCATCGCCGACCTCCTCCCATGCCGACAACCTCTCGCGCCGCAACATTGGCACCGAGTCCTCGTGCCCACCGATCTGGCATCCTGGCCAATCCAATCCAGCTGGTCTATGCAGAAGGGCTCGCCGCTGACGACGCCCTTGTCGTCTAAATCACGCACAAAGGTGTGACGCCACAAGGAGGGATGGTGCCCATGTCGTCTACATAGGGCACAACGGTGTGACACGTCGAAGAGGAGGGACAACACCCTCGTCGTCCACATGCGGCACATCAGTGTGACGCCGCAAGGAGAGACAACGCCATTGGCGTTTAGATCGGGCACAACAGTGTGGCGCGACGATGAGGGGCGGCGAGAAGGAACAACACCCTTGTCATCTAAATATTGTCGTGTTTGTTTCCCGCCGTAAATCTTCATCTTGTCTTCCTCATCTCATCTCATCTCCGCTCATCACTCGACTTGGCTCTACTCCATGTATCTCCGCCATAGCATGTCATTTTTCATCACATCCTAAGTATCCCCATTCCATTGTGCATGTCCTACTTCCTCCTTGAATTTCTTCTTCTTCGCACTAACTTTATTTGCTCCGTTGGGACCATAGATGTCACTTGGCAACAATTAGCAATGCCTTGATGCATCAAAAAATAATAATATACGATACAATGAGACGAGGGTTATACAATACGGTGAGATTTATGGCACCACATTGAAATTCAACGGTGATTGGCGGCTACACACACCCATAGGCTTCAGCTTTAGATTTGACAATTGTGCTACACTACCCTCGTCTGTTCAAACTGGTCGGGTCACCCTGCCCAGATGTATGTGTAGATAAGTAGACATTTTGTTCATCAAATAAAATTGTAAATTTAGGGGAATTTACCTTAGCTTAAACCGCAAAGATGAACCCATCCACAATATCGCTAAGCTAATATACCAATTAGAAACATACAAATGTTTTATTGTTAATCAAAGCTAAGGAAAAATGATCATACAATTTGTTGAGATTTTTCTTATGACAATTTGATGTCATGTCACAAGTTTTGATTTGCAAAGCTGCCGTGAGATAATTTGGTTAGGAAAAGGATCACAAATAAAATATTTTGGTGCCATCAAAATTTTCCATTAAATAAAGAATAATAGAATGCTATATAACAAATTGCTGAAGTAGCAAGGAAAACATTAGCTTCACCTTCACATAGAGAAACTTCATTTTACAGTCTTATCTCTAGATGGATACTAAACTAATCCTGGATCATAGGGACAAAAATATAAAGCCTGACAAGGGCAAAAAGCGAGAAGACATCCTATAATCTTACCTACAGATATCGACACACTTCAGGTGTTGCCTCTTTGCTAAAAGTATAGTTAGACATTTTAGAATGACCGACGTCTTTTAGCTCGTAGAATGACAGTAACTATTCCGATTGATGAGTAGGATATTTCCTGGCATCCCACTATGGCCAAGTACAAATTGAAGATAATATCTACATTGAAATAAAGTCTTCATTAAAACACTAAAAACTCAATTGCACATAGCTGCTGACTTGAAAGAATTATTCGATGGGAAGGTAATATATGTACAATAATTCTGAACCCTAATGCATGAAGAGTTAAAAAGATGTCTCTATGGAAAATTAGAAACATATACTTTGATGATCCATTTGCCAGTGCCATCCAATCAGGGCCTCATTCGCTAAACCATTTGTTGTTAATATCATTCACATAATTTTCTGTTCACCATCCAAAGCAGCAAAAATAGCTACAGTACATACGGATGATATTAGGTACAATAACCATGCGTGGTTCAACACCACAAATATTAGGTCAATAACCATATCCTACTTCCTCCTTGAATTTTGTCTTCTTCGCATTAACTTTATTTGCTCCGTTGGGACCGTAGATGTCACTTGGCAACAATTAGCAACGCCTTGATGCATAAAAAAAATCAAAATATACGATACAATGAGACGAGGGTTATACAATACGGTGAGATTTATGGCACTACACTGAAATTCAACGGTGATTGGCGGCTACACACACCCATAGGCTTCACCTTTAGATTTGACAATTGTGCTACACTACCCTCGTCAGTTCAAACTGGTCGGGTCACCCTGCCCAGATGTATGTGTAGATAAGTAGACATTTCGTTCATTGAATAAAATTGTAAATCTAGGGGAATTTACCTTAGCTTAAACCGCAAGGATGAACCCATCCACAATATCGCTAAGCTAATATACCAATTAGAAACATACAAATGTTTTATTGTTAATCAAAGCTAAGGAAAAATGATCATACAATTTGTTGAGATTTTTCTTATGACAATTTGATGTCATGTCACAAGTTTTGATTTGCAGAGCTATCGTGAGATAATTTGGTTAGGAAAAGGATCACAAATAAAATATTTTGGTGCCATCAAAATTTTCCAATAAATAAAGAATAATAGAATGCTATATAACAAATTGTTGAAGTAACAAGGAAAACATTAGCTTCACCTTCACATAGAGAAACTTCATTTTACAGTCTTATCTCTAGATGGCTACGAAACTAATCCTGGATCATAGGGACAAAAATATGAAGCCTGCCAAGGGCAAAAAGTGAGAAGACATCCTACAACCTTACCTACAGATATCGACACACTTCAGGTGTTGCCGCTTTGCTAAAAGTATAGTTAGACATTTTAGAATGACCGACGTCTTTTAGCTCGTAGAATGACAATAACTATTCCGATTGATGAGTAGGATATTTCCTGGAGCACATACTTTCACGTTGACATGCATCAAAGGAAAGAAAATGATCAACATTTGATCTGGAAAATGCCTATTAATTAAGGATGAGAGGGTAAGAAAGCATCAGACTAATATGGTGCAGATATTGATTGGCTTACTATGGTACATGTAACATTGAAATTGCCATGAAGAAGCTAATATTCTATGGCACAAATTAGATCTCAGATACAATACAAATTGAGGAGTCTGCTTTGAAATTAATTGGCATAACCTCGAGCAAATATCTCTTCAAAGCCAAATGGTAAGCACATACAGTAGCTAGTAGCAATCAGACCGGCAGCAAATATAACAAACAAAAATAGCAGCAGTACCAGAACCACTTACCTGTGCACGCAGGTGGAGCTTATTACATGATGAAGCTTAGACTATTACTGCCCGAGCATGACGCGTCAATCTGAGGTAGCAGACCCAAGTAATAAAAAGTTTTTAACCGTATTGCATCATTAAAAACGCAGTAGGAAACGTTCCAATTCTTGCAATCTAGCATACGGCCAGAGAAACGTGTGCGGTTGGACAAAACGACATAAGACGGAAGATGGGAATGAAATGTTGCAATTTTTTTAGGTAGTAGAGATAGAGATATGAAGTCAATTGACAAATCCACCATCACCTGTGTATAATTGCTGCTGCTGCCGATGTCATTCCGTCATCACCCTAGGAGACGGATGTCCAGTTGGTGCACCTTTGGTAAAGTATCAATCTGATGTCTAGAACAAGAACTGCAAATTTCATAATCTCCGTCAATAAGCTCTTGCATAGTTGCAGTTTCTTTCAGAATGAGAACCTCTGCAGACAACACAATAGTGTCATGTACCTGCATCCTGATATGTCTGAAATTCACGCAATAAAGAATGTTGAACAATCAAAAGATTGTTGTGTGTACTTGTTTGAATATGAGAAAATAAGTACAAATTTAAATTATGAAAAGCAAGGCAGCAGACCTCTTTAGAGGAAGGCTACTATTTATTTCTTAACTGAGATACTAAAACTCGAGCAGAAGACACTCTGTAGTTATAAATAGTTATTCCGAATATTCAAAACCAACCAGAAACAGTAGGACTTGGCACTTGTTCAGCTCTCCATTTCATATGAGAGAACAAGTGCCAGTAGAACACTTCAAAAACCAACCAGGAATAGTAGGACTTGGTTATAACTTGATGGATTATTATAATGGATTGCAAAGCACATTTTAATTGACCATTTCACACATATGCATTTTTATGTACAACAAAATCAGCACCTAGAAAGAACGGCATTCATGAAGAGTGTCGACGCCATCTTTATCATTGATTTGTTCTGTTCTCCTTCGGTATTGCTGCAGCTACAGATGAATATGAACGCACACACTCCATTGTTGGAGTGAGGCCGGGTGGGGTGGGCTTACGATCTGCGCGACGACGAAGGCGAAGCAGAGCCAGAGCCCCGGGCGCTCCTGGAAGCACCAGCGGCGCGACCGGGTGACGAAGATGAGGGCCTGGCTGATGATGCTCACTTGAAGGTAGAGGGCAGACATCATCGCATCCTTGTTGCCCCTTAGCGAACGCACGTGGAACTTCTCCTGCAATTTGGAAATAAACAGGAACATTCAGCATATATTGTCTGTAAAGCAGCACGAGCCACGCCCATAAAATGTCTAGTTTGGAGGGATTAGACATGGCATGGATTGAAACAACACTTACGCTGAAGAAGTCAGTGCTGGTCATGGCGAAGAAGAACACCACGGCCTTCACAGCAAGGTAGGCGCCATAGATGATGCCGGTGATGAAGATCTCCGGCAGCTTCCAACTATCTGGATGTGGGGATGGCTTCACTCTGTCCTTGGAGATGGTCATGATTATGCGTGAGTTGAGCAAATCAATCAAACAAATGAGCAATGGACAGTAACATGTTTGGTCGGCTAAAAAAACATGTTTGTTTGGCATAATGGATTTGTGACCCACCGTCGTTGAGAATGGCAATGAGCAGGATCATAAACAGCGAGAAATCGAACTTCCAAATCAGTGCGATCAGGATAAACTCCAGCTGCAGTTCAGTTGGACGGCAGAAAACGAATTAAATCAAGTCCAATGTATACCTACCTATCAGTATAGGAATGGTTAATAAGTTCAGAACTATACGGATACTTATGGACACCGGGTAAATCTAGTACATTAACAACATAGAAAAGTTCTCCTTCGGCCACTCCTCTTGGAAATATGTGATGTTGTTTCCTGCAACACAGAATTATCAAGTTGAGTCACAACATGCGGTCGCAGAATTACGACTAATTGGGTGGCCACCACACCGTCTCACATCACCAGAATTACCATCGTCTTGGTCTTCAGTCTACTTCCCAAAACGCTTCCAAATCCTACTCCTAGAGGATGCAGGAAACAGGTTGTCAATCTCATATCATCATCGGCCAACAACTTTGCTCCCTCCCTTTCCTGATTCTGGTAATTCTGCAACAAAGGAAAGCATAGCACTAAACCATCAAAGACAAAGTTACAACACTGTTTTTAACACACCAGGATTGCTCAACAGAAGAAGTGGATCAAAACTCAACACAAGCTGCTTGTCTCAGCGGACAAGGAGAACCCAACGACATTGAGCGAACAAGCCAAGATCACGACGATGTCCGACAGCGTGGGCCCGACGGCGGGGGCGGTATCGCGCTGCCATCGATGGGGCAGCCGCCCTGCCGCTGCACCCGGAGCCCACCTCGCCCACCGCGCGCCGCACCACCACCACTACCTCTTCTCCATCAAGCAACTCAACACACTGGGTGCCGCCGCCGTACTGGCCTTCTCGACCACCGTGCCGCTCTCGGAGATCGCCTTTGGCGTCCTGCTCCTCCCCTACCTCCTCCTCCTGGCCACGCCCGCCTTCCCGCAGCGCCCCAGGAAGCCCAACCCGTCGCGCTTGTCTTTCGCGGCCTCGCACGCCTCCTCTCGCCGCGCACACCGTGGGTGGGTTCCTCGTCGGCGCCGTGCTCCCAGCGTTGTACATCCTCGACGGCCTCACCACCGCGTTCCCGTGGCGGTTCTCGCTCCCCGTCAGGGCCGCCGTACCGGTCATGTACAATGCGAGCAGGATGCTCGCGGCAGGGAGTGGCTCCGGCAGGAGATGGAGGGGGCGACTGCGGCGATGGGAAGGGAAGGGGGAGGGGGAGACTGCGGTGATGGGAAGGAAAGGGAGCGGAGCGGCAGGAGGGTGGGTTGGTCGAGGAGTTCCCCGGCGGCGGCGGTGGCGTAGGAAACCCTAGAGGGCAGGAGTCGTCGCTCGTATGTGCGGGCGATAGGTTTAGGTTTTTTTTCGCTGGTTAATCTTCGTAGGTCTTTTTTCGTTGGTTAACCTTCCTAGGTCTCTTTTCGATCGTAGGTGCATGGGTGCGGGTTGGGGCCTCAGCACGAGGTTTTTCCGGTTTGTGGTGGCTAAGTCTGAGGTGAGAGGAGGTACCAAAAAAACCATGGGAGATGGGACTAAAAAAAACCTGGAAGCGAGACTACCAACTGCTCCATTAGGAGTAGAAATAGATTCCCTGCGTCCATTGATTGGTTTTGTGGGGAGAGGGATGATTTCACTGCTAACTCACGCGCACCGTTTCGCTTAGGGCGGTGATGATTGTCTTACCTGTGAAGATTCTGAAACGCAGAAGTTGTGCCAAAACCCCGTGAGGATTTTGCTTTTGGAGGCTTGTCACTCCTCACTTGGGTGTTGACAAATGGCGCATTGCATGTTCATCACTTGTTGCAACCTACGGATTTTTCTTTTTTTCTTTTCATAGATTCGTTCTTTTCAAAACGATTTATCTTTTCAACCATGCTTCAACTCTCAGGTTTGTTTTCACCGTTGCATTTCTCCCATCGACATCTTTGGAACTAAATCTCATGATAATGTGTTCCTTGTGTAAGCACAGGCCGTGCTACCGACAAAAAACAAGGTTGTGTTTCTTTGGCCGTGTTTTTTTCCTTCTTTTGAAAAGAACAAATGTGCTTCTCATGAAAGCACATATTGTACTTCTCAAATAAAAGTGTTGCTTCCCGATTTTTGTTTTTATGAAAACCTAGGAAAAATCAAGAAAAACCAAAAAATAACCCCCCCCCCTTCCGCCTCCTCAAAAAACCAAGTAAAGTCCAAAATACATGCAGAAATAGAAGAACAAAATCCCGGGTATATGCCTAGAGAGCAACATGTGGCAGCGGCTGGACGCACAACTTGACATGCTCTCAAGCAAAAGAAGTAACCTTTGGAGCCCTTCAAAAGGTAACCTCATTAGTTGTTTCCCATCTTGGCTCTCCTTTTTTTTGAGGGGTCACCACCACACTTCATTTAACTCTCAATAATATTTGGTACAAATAAAACATTAGGAGTGGTAGATAACCAAATATGCCGTCCAGCGGCAAGAGAGGCCGAAGCGTTAGCCAGATCATGGGCTTCGAAATTCGATTCCCTTCCTTCATGCACAACTTCAGGTTTGCCGAACATCAGCATCCTATTCAAGGTATCCCTGACAATAGTGGCAGAAGTACCCATAAACTCTCCCTGTAAATGATTCACGGTGGTTGCACAGCCCGTTGTTACTTTAATCCTCTAGATGTGAAGATCAGCAGCTAAAGAGAATGCTTCACAGCAAGCATGAGCTTCTAAAACTTCTGGATCTGTGAGGCCATCAAACACTGTAACGGAAGCACCCAAATAGTTCCCTTGGTTATCGCGGCATAAGCCGCACTTGCTCCTTTGTCATTGTTTCTGGACAGCGCAGCGTCCACGTTGATTTTTGCTACACCCACTTCACTCTTTAGCCAATGTTTAGCAGCTACGTTGCCTGATTTCCCTTGCTGTTTCTTCTCCTTACCAGGTAGTAAATCAATGTCAGCAAGGAACCTCTGAATAAAGGCAAAAGTGGTCAGTGGGCTTTGAAATATTTCCTCATGTTTCGCCTTTCGTCTCGCCCACCAAATAGCCCACAAGGTAACTAGGATCTTTGCTAATTCCTTCTCAGATAAGGAATTCTGCATCATTGATAGCCACAACCTTGCGTCATGAAATGTACAGGCGATCATGTGTTCAACCAGCTCATTATCAATCAATGCCCAAACACACTTTGACAACTGACAGTCAATTAGTGCGTGACGCCAAGAATCCGATTCAGCATTGCACAGGAAGCAAGCTTCCGTCTCGGAGATATGGCGATGTTTAAGAAGCTCACCCATCGAAACAGAATTTTTTGCTAGCCTCCATGCAAATTTTTTGACCTTTCCCGGTACCTTGGCCTTCCAGAGTTTCTACCACTGAATTTGAGTTGCACGAGTATCCGACGTACTCTCTCGTTGCTCTATCCAGTCCTCCCTTCTTCTCTTCGTATCCCCTATCCTGTTTAACATTGTGGTTGATATGTTAACACTTATGATAGGAAGGGCTAAGGAGAATGGTCAAGTAGGTGGCTTGGTACCTCATCTTGTTGATGGAGGTGTGTTCATTTTTCAGTACGCTGATAATACAATCATCTTTATGGAGCATGACTTGGCCAAGGCGAGAAATATGAAGCTGGTGTTATGCCTTTTCGAACAATTGATCGGGCTAAAGATTAACTTTCACAAGAGTGAGTTGTTCTGTTTTGGTAGAGCCAAGGATGAACAAGAGGCTTATAGGCAATTGTTTGGGTGTGATTTGGGGGCGTTACCTTTTTCTTACCTAGGTATACCAATCCATCACCGTAAGCTGACAAACAGAGAATGGAAGTGCATCGAAGACCGATTTGAAAAGAATCTGAGTTGCTGGAAGGGCAAGCTCATGTCATACGAAGGCCGACTAATTTTGATAAATTCGGTACTCACGAGTATGCCTATGTTTCTCTTGTCGTTCTTTGAAGTCCCAGTTGGAGTCAGGAAAAGACTGGACTTTTATCGATCGCGTTTCTTTTGGCAGGGTGATGAACTAAAAAGCAAAAACCAGCTAGCTAAATGGGATATCATCTGTAGACCGAAAGACCAAGGGGTCTTGGTATTGAGAATCTTGAAGTTAAGAACATATGCCTTCTTAGTAAGTGGTTGTGGAAGCTATCCCATGAGACTGATGCCACGTGGGCGCAAATACTTCGTAGCAAGTACCTTCAGACCAAAACTTTGTCACAAGTGACAGTTAGGCCGACCGACTCGCCTTTCTGGAAAGGACTGATGAAAGTCAAACAATCCTTGTTTAATAGGACAAAGTTTATTATTGGCAACGGTACTAGTACACGGTTCTGGGAGGATACTTGGCTCGAAGAGACACCCTTGGCCATTCAATATCCGTCTTTATATCGTATTGTTCAACGTCGTGAGGTGTTCGTTGCAACGGTATTTCAATCTATCCCCTTAATATCCAGTTTAGACGGTCGCTAGCGGGCAATCGATGAGAAGAATGGCTCCGTCTAGTTAGGCGACTAATGGAGGTTCAGCTTTCCCAACAACCCGATGAATTACGCTGGAAGTTCACTAGGTCTGGAGTATTCACAGTTAAATCAATGTATATTGATGTTATCAATTCGAGCTTCATTCCTACCTCCAAGCATGTTTGGGCTGTCAAAATTCCTTTGAAAATAAAAGTGTTTATGTGGTTTGTCCATAAATAAGTAATTTTAACCAAGGACAACCTGACAAAGCGTAATTGGACAGGATCTACTAGGTGTAGTTTCTGTGATCGGGATGAGACAATTAAGCACCTTTTTCTTGATTTTTTCGATCAAAGGGGAGCACCCCCCGGCTCCATTTTCATAGAAAATGAAACCCAACACGCATACAGGTCTTCTGGCAACGACACCAGGTTTCAAACAGTGACAAAGTATTGGCAACAACTGCCACTAGCAAAGATATTCTACTCCCTACTAGTAGTCTACTGGAGTATCAAAAGATAAAAGATATGATAAAACTAGATCTCATCTAGAACTGGGAAATTCAGCTCATTGGGAAGAAGACCACATGAATTTCTTCCGCCAGCCTTGGGTTCTCCTTTACTTGCTCCAGGGTAGCACGCCCTCCATGTGACAGCCCGTGCATGTTTTTGGACCAGGAAAGTTGTCTCGCGGCTTCACAGCATCTCAGTCTGGTTCCAGTTCCAGCGGTGATCTCAGCTTTCTCAACATGTGGTCTCTGAAGAGTTTCATCGCCCCTTCCTGCAGCTCCTTGTGCAGTTTCATCCAGTCCCCCAAGTATGAACTTGTCTTCTGCCAGACCAGTTTGACAGAAATCCATTTAGTTCTATTAAACACAATGGAGTTTCTAGTATTCCACAGACCCCAAAGGACAGCAGAAGAAACTACATTCAGATGGGCAAATCTCTTCTCACAGAGCCAGCAAGCAGCTAACTTACCGAAAGAACGGAAAGTTTTATCAAAAATAATCTCTACCTCTTTCCACATTAATCTAGCAACTACACAGTCAAAAAACAGATGATGAACTGATTCTATTTCCTTACAGTGAACACACTCCAGAGGTTTGGGTATGCCTCTTTTTCTTAGGTTATCACAGGTCATAATTTTATTCTGTGAAAACAACCAAAGAAAACCCTGCACCCTGGGTGGTATTTTCAATCTCCACACCACAGGTGTGTAAATAGGTTGCACCCCTCTAAAGTTAATAATAGCATACAAAGAATTAGAGGAATAGATGCCTTTAGATTCATATTGCCAAATCAAATTATCTTCCTGGTCAGTAAAAGTAATCGATTTGGCAACGGATTCTAGATCAAACCATTGTTGCATTAACACCTCATCAAAATTCCTTCTAAAGGAAATCTTTAAAATATCTCCATCCCAGGTATCTGCAATGGTTTTGTTTTTATCATTAACTATACAATACAAATCCCAGAACTGGGTGGCAAGTGGAGAGTTACCGAACCAAATATCCTTCCAAAACCTAACAGATCTACCATTCCCAACAGACCATTTGTATCCCAGTTTAACTGCTTTCATAGCCCACATCACCCCTTTCCAAAATTGTGATGGGTGAGGGTCATTACAGCAAAGGATATTAGGTCTCTTGGTATTATATTTGGAGTCCATAATGTTGGGGAATGTAGCAGAAATTCAAAAATTTCCTACGTGTCACCAAGATCTATCTATGGAGAAACCAGCAACGAGGGGAGGGAGAGTGCATCTACATACCCTTGTAGATCGCTAAGCGGAAGCGTTCAAGTGAACGGGGTTGATGCAGTCGTACTCGTCGTGATCCAAATCACCGATGATCCTAGTGTCGAACGGACGGCACCTCCGCGTTCAACACACGTACAGCCCGACGATGTCTCCCACGCCTTGATCCAGCAAGGAGAGAGGGAGAGGTTGAGGAAGACTCCATCCAGCAGCAGCACAACGGCGTGGTGGTGGTGAAGGAGTGTGGCAATCCTGTAGGGCTTCGCCAAGCACCACAGGATATGAGGAGAAAGAGAGGGAGGGCTGCACCAACGAGAGAGATCAAATCGCGTGTTATGGGCAGCCCCTAGGCCTCACTATATATAGGGGAGAGGGGGGAGGGTGCGCCCCCTCTAGGGTTCCCACCCCTAGGGGGGCGGCAGCCCTAGATGGGAAAGGGGAGGCGGCCAAGAGGGGAGGGGGAGAGGGAGGCGCACCAGGATGGGCCCTAAGGCCCATACCCCTTTAGGGTTTGCCCCCTTTCCACCTCTTAGGCGCCTTGGGCCCTTGTGGGGGGGCGCACCAGCCCACCTGGGGCTGGTCCCCTCCCACACTTAGCCCACGCAAGCCTCCGGGGTTGGTGGCCCCACTTGGTGGACCCCCGGGACCCTCCCGGTGGTCCCGGTACATTACCGATAAACCCCGAAACCTTTCCGGTGACCAAAACAGGACTTCCCATATATAAATCTTTACCTCCGGACCATTCCAGAACTCCTCGTGACGTCCGGGATCTCATCCGGGACTCCGAACAACATTCGGTAACCACATACAAACTTCCTTTATAACCCTAGCGTCATCGAACCTTAAGTGTGTAGACCCTACGGGTTCGGGAGACATGCAGACATGACCGAGACGTTCTCCGGTCAATAACCAACAGCGGGATCTGGATACCCATGTTGGCTCCCACATGTTCCACGATGATCTCATCGGATGAACCACGATGTTAAGGACTTAATCAATCCCGTATACAATTCCCTTTGTCTAGCGGTATTGTACTTGCCCGAGATTCGATCGTCGGTATCCCTATACCTTGTTCAATCTTGTTACCGGCAAGTCTCTTTACTCGTTCCGTAACACATCATCCCGTGATCAACTCCTTGATCACATTGTGCACATTATGATGATGTCCTACCGACTGGGCCCAGAGATACCTCTCCGCTTACACGGAGTGACAAATCCCAGTCTCAATTCGTGCCAACCCAACAGATACTTTCGGAGATACCTGTAGTGCACCTTTATAGTCACCCAGTTACGTTGTGACGTTTGGTACACCCAAAGCATTCCTACGGTATCCGGGAGTTGCACAATCTCATGGTCTAAGGAAATGATACTTGACATTAGAAAAGCTTTAGCATACAAACTACACGATCTTTGTGCTAGGCTTAGGATTGGGTCTTGTCCATCACATCATTCTCCTAATGATGTGATCCCGTTATCAATGACATCCAATGTCCATGGTCAGGAAACCGTAACCATCTATTGATCAACGAGCCAGTCAACTAGAGGCTTGCTAGGGACATTGTGTTGTCTATGTATCCACACATGTATCTGAGTTTCCTATCAATACAATTCTAGCATGGATAATAAACGATTATCATGAACAAGGAAATATAATAATAATCAATTTATTGTTGCCAATAGGACATATTTCCAACACATAACTCTCTTCCAAAGAGAACCTTCACTAAAAATATATCTCTTAATCCAAGACCATATTAAGCACAGGTTTAAATCCTGTAAATTCGGGATTCCCATGCCCCCAAATTCTTTTCTCATACACACAGATTGCCAGTTAGCTAAGTGAATTATATGATTCCCTTCCTCATCACTCCAGAGGCAATTAGCTAGTTGAGAGTTGACCAAATTAATTGCCCATTTAGGGAATTTAAAAAAGGATAGCATGTAAATAGGGATGCTGGCTAGGCAGGTTTTCACTAAAGTAACTCTGCCTAATAGTGAAAGTAATTTACCCCTCCAGCTAGCCATCCTAGCTAGCAGAGCATCAACAAGGGGTTGTAAATCTTCTCTCCTAAGTTTATCAAAATGTAAGGGAACCCCCAAATATTTGATAGGGAATTTCCCTTTAATACAATTGAATACCTTTTTCTTGATTGCCCGTTAGCCAAAGTTCTTTGGCGGACAGCCCACATTGCTTTCAATATCACTCCACCGAATTCTGTTAACATGTTATTTGGGACATGACTTAATGGGATTGAGCCTGACTTAGCGAGACATATTCGTGTGGGAGTATGCGCTTTGCTGTGGACTATCTGGAATTACAGAAATGATTTGGTTTTTAACAGAACATCACGCTTTCATTTTGTGCAGGTTATCTTTCGAGCCACGGCATTGATTCATTCGTGGTCGCTACTCACTCCGATGGAGGCCAGGGAGCATTTGATTACTGGATCTATCCGCTGGGAGATGGTAGTTCGGGATATCTTCAACCGGTTTGGATGGCGGTCATGTAATAGGATAGTCAATTAGTTTACCTATCTTTCTTTAGCCAGCCGGTTGTGGCGTCCCTTATTTGGCTAGTTTGTCTTTCTAGCCTATTTGGCTCTGAGTGAGATTTTTTTCAGTTGGAGACTTTGAGACCTTGTTGGAACCTTATTTATTTGTTTTAATAAGATGGTCATATGCATCGTTCTGATGCAGAGGCCGGGGTAACCCCTTTTCAAAAAAAAAAAACTAACATGCGATACGCTGATCAGACCAAGAAAGACCCAGGACGCTCGTAGTGCCAAGCCCACCAATCACCTGAAGTTGCAGTGCTCAAAGGAATGTTCATGATTGCATCTGTATCCTGGCTCTCCTAATTGGTGCATTTGGGTAAGTGGCGCTCACACACGGAAGTGTATGCGCCACCCCAACTAAGTTTTCTTTTTTAAATCTTAACGGTGGACTTGCGGTTGTTGATCGTGACCGGTCCACCAACGACCGATGACCATGTAGAGTTGACCGTTGAGTTTCTTTAGAAACGGAGAAATTCTCAAGAAATAAAAATAGTTCAACAAATTTGAAAAGGTTCATGAAATTTGAAAAAAAAATCAAGAATTTTTGGGGAAAATAAAATTTTGAAAAAAGTTCCCAGATTTGGGAAAAGTTCATAAATTTGAAAAAGGTTCAACACTTGGAAGAATTCATATTTGAAAACAGAAATCATAATTTTGTAAGAATTTGAAACGGAAATTCACAAAAGATTTGAAACTAGTTTGTAATTTAAATAAAGTTCACGAAATTTGGAAAAAGCTCACGAATTTGAGAAAAAAATGAAAAAATATAACTAAAAGAGAAAAGAAAATAAGAAAAAGAAATCAAGAAAAGAAAAAAATTGAGAAAATGATTGGAAAAACCCGACATGGTCCGACCCATTTCAATACCAGAGTTGTTAAGATGGTGTGCGCTAGTTAGCAAAATGCACTGTAACCGGCACTTACGGCACCAAACAGGAGTTGGGCGTTGTGGCACCAAAGAGAGCAGCAGGTCGAACATAATCAGTAGCACGCCTGTAGTAGGACGCAGAGTGCAAGAGCTATATATCTCGCTCAACAAGAGATGGTAGCTCATCTTGCTAAAGGATTTTCCACTCCTGTCATTTTCTGGGCTGACCTGTTTTGGTTTGTTTTTTCATCCGCCTCGGATCTCATTCGCTCGATCGCTGTCATGTGCATAGGTTTGGTCTGGTTTTCTTTTGGTTTTCCTCTATTATTTGTTTTTATCTTTTTTCTATTTTCTTTGTTTCTTCACCGGTTTTCTGCTGTTTCTTTCTTGGTGTTCTGTGTTTTTTCTTTCTTCTATTATTTTTATACTTTTTATGGGGTTTACTGGTTTTTTATTCCTTTTTTTGTGTGTGTACTTATCGGGTTTTATAGGTTTATTTGCACATTTTTGTATGCACCAGGAAGAACTTTTATAAACATGTTTAACATTTGTCAAATATGTGATTTTTTTATTTTTTATGTCTACTCTTTTCATAAAAATTGTATACTTTTTGTATACCTTTCGTGTACATATAGGATAACGCTATTTTAAGCTTGAGTGTAGAATAACTTATTCTACACCTCTAGTAATGCTATATACAAAATCTAGTAACTGCACGTATATATTTGAAATATAATTTTATTTTCCTGCTCTTTGAGAACATGCGTTTTGAGGCATGTTTGGATGTTAGACCGATGTGGTTTCATTTATTCACAAATGAAATGGAACGGGGGGGCTCCAAACTCCCCTGATGATCTAAAAAATATTTGAAATATAAGCAAAAGTAGAAAAACATAAAACAATTGTAACAAAGTAAAAAAATAAAAAGCTCTGAAGGCATGTTTCCATGCTAGGCCGGACCAATCGGACGTCTGCCTTCAGTGGGACGTCCTACTATCTTGCTTGAAGCGAGACATAGACGCACCCACATGGAGGCATCTAATAAACTGATTGCTATCTTAACAATTTGAAGTGTACCTAAAATAAAACAATTTGAAGTGGATTTTTCTTGTGCAAAGAATGTCGCAACGAGAGAACAATGTAAAGACTCTAGGAGACTGATAAAATGGATTGTCTTAGATTGTTAACGAAATGGGGTAAATTGCTTTGTTCTCTACATACCAAATTATTACGCTGTTTTCGTTGATAGCTTCGGGCACGAGCAACTTCAACACACCGTTTCATTTTGTTCGTACGCATCTGTTTAGGTCCATGTGAACAAAAAACAAGGTCCAACACACCGACGAAAACAAACAGGTGTTCATTTTGTTGTTCGCTTGGACCCTTTTTCGTATCAAATTTGGGCTGGATTTGCGTCCTCGCGGACACGGAGCGGACGCCCGCATCATCCTTCCCTTGTCCTTCCTTGACCCATCCGCCGGTGGCACACATGCCAACCCCCTCCCAACACCCTCGGCCTCTTCGCCATCGCTACCGCACCCGGCTTCCAATCTATTCACCACTGCCCGAATCCCCACCACCATATGGACCGACGGTCCATCGCTGTCGGATCCAACGATGCCCACTCTGCCATTGTTGTGGCCAGTTCTTACCGCCGACGGAGTAGTACAAGGTCCATGTACCCATGGTTGTCGGCAACCCTCGGCATACCACGACTACCTCTAAGGTCACCGTCGGAGGATGTGGGTTTCAACAGGCCTGCTGCCTTCGTCTTCGTCGATGGCAAAGGACGGGGCAAGTTACCCCCGCAGTAACTCCTCCATGCCCACCGTCGTCGACGTCAGTAAGGCGATTGGCCGTTGCCCGGCCCGGCTGAGGCTCGTCCACGCCCACCGCTGTGTAGTGAGGTAAGGACTCATCACTCCAAAGGATCACCGATCATGTCAAAATGTGTGATTGGACAACTCACATTCAACTTTAAAATAATTTGGTTGACCAAGATGGCTACACCTTTTCTTCCAACTAGTCAAAGTGTACGTGCAATGCACGTTATTTTGAATGGGCGCCTCTGTATATGTGCGTTGCGTCTATATTGTGTTCAAAAAACATGCAATGCACGTTAATTTGAAAGTATATTAAGTACATGCGGATATTAAGTAGGATATCATTTATGTGTTATTATGTGATTAGCACTATATTTGGCATAAAATTAACTACACGCTAAACGCGTTGAGTGCTCGACATTGAAGCAGTCTAAGTCGTTGGATTGACATCATTTGATGGCCAAGATTAACTGGATCTGCCACTTTGGGTCTTTTTATATTTGGCATGAAATTAATTTGATGGCCGACATTGCACGCTAAACTATTTGCTACAATTTTAAATTTATTTGGTTTGTAAACTATATGATTTTCATCTGTTTGTTTAATAATGTGCAATTCGATTCATTTGACATTTTATTGTGAATGATAATTCAAAAGATAAACTAAAAAATCCGCTTCCGTTTGAATCAACGCGTTGGAGTTGGCCTTACCAAGCAGACCGCTTGGTATTTTTGTTAGTCTTGGTTCCAAATCATCGCGTTGCGAAGGTGACGAAGCTCACGTGGCACGGGTCTTCGAGGTCCCGCCGTCTCGTGTTCAGAATCCGATGCTCAAAAGCCACCGTTGCCGTGGCACCATGCATCGATCCGTTGCGCATCTTCTCCCACCACAGCTTCCGTTGCTCGGAAATCAATATCATGCCTAATAAAAATAAAGATAACGAAGAAATCTGGACTCACATAGCCGTTGCGGGATGCCGTCTCCACCCCCCCTCACCAACGGCTCTATTCCCCCCACCGCCCGCTCCACGTTGACCGTTTCGACCATTAAAACCCTCCTCCCCTCTCGCCCTTCTCCCCACACCCCCAAATCCCCCATCTCTCTCCCCCCAAACCGACGCGCACATCTTCGTCCCCGGCCACGGCCCAAACCCTAGAGACCGACAACCGCCGCGCGAGCAGCGAGAGGGAGAGGAGGAGGAGGCCGGCGCCATGAACGACCTCATGACCAAGTCCTTCATGAGCTACGTCGACCTGAAGAAGGCGGCCATGAAGGACCTCGAGGCGGGCGGCGACGAGACCGGGACCGAGCTCACCCAGGCCGGCGGCGGCGGCGCCACCGACGAGCGCCTCAAGGGCTTCTTCAGGGAGGCGGAGGCGGTCCGCGAGGAGATGGCGGCCATCCGCGACGCGCTCGCCCGCCTGCACGCCGCCAACGAGGAGGGCAAGTCGCTGCACCAGCCCGACGCGCTGCGCGCCATGCGCGTCCGCGTCAACGCCGACATCGTCGCCGTGCTCGGCCGCGCGCGCGGGATCCAGCGCGCGCTCGCGGACATGGACCTCGCCAACGCCGCGCAGCGCAGGCTCTCCGCGGGCTGCCAGGAGGGCACCACCCTCGACCGCACCCGCACCTCCGTCACCGCGGGCCTCCGGAAGAAGCTCAAGGACATCATGCTCGACTTCCAGGCGCTGCGCCAGCGGATGATGTCCGAGTACAAGGACACCGTCGAGCGCCGCTACTACACGCTCACCGGGGAGGTCCCCGAGGACGAGGTCATCGAGCGCATCATCTCCGAGGGCCGCGGCGAGGAGATCATGAGCGCCGCCGTCGCCGAGCACGGCAAGGGCGCCGTGCTCGCCGCGCTCAACGAGATCCAGGACCGCCACGACGCCGCCAGGGAGGTGGAGCGCAGCCTCCTCGAGCTCCACCAGGTGTTCCTTGACATGGCCGTCGTCGTACAGTCGCAGGGGGACAAGCTTCAGAACATCGAGCACCACGTGAGCAACGCCAGGGACTACGTCCACTCCGGCAACAAGGAGCTCGGCAAGGCCCGCGAGCACCAGCGCGGCAGCCGCAAGTGCCTCTGCATCGGCATCATCCTGCTGCTGCTCCTCATCCTCATCGTCATCGTCCCCATCGCCACCAGCCTCAGGAGGTCCTGAGCAGCCACACCACACCGGAGTTTGTGACGATGATCATCTGGACACCTGCATTTGTGTCTAATATGCTGTTTCGATTTCGTATTCTACTGCTTCATTCGTTGATTTCTGCTCCCCCCGAATTGTCTCTGTATCGTCAGGATTTAGCTGATGATGAATAGTACACCGTATATCTGTTCAGTTAATTTGCAACCCTGAAAAATCTGCTGATTGATTCTGTGCATGAGATGAGCTTTGGTGCATGGATTTGTTGCTGTTGCAGTAGTCTGCAGATTTATTGTGCTTGCAGTTGGGGCCTGAGCGCCCTGATCACTGTACACAAGATAGGCAAGCAGGGTTTATTTGTGGCTTCCTATCACCATTTTCATCTTTTCTCATTTGATGATTCAATTGCGGAAAGGAGTCCCAACGATATTATTATAGAACTTGTTAATGTGGTTCTTGTACTAAACCATGGCTACGTGTCCTCCATGTCATAGCTTGCTGCTGGGGCAGAAGCAGAGACAACAGGGCCAACAGAGATGCGATTCAGTCCAGTACCAATATTTCGTTTTGTTGATATCCGTATACTATCCAGATTTCTTTGTAGGCTGCTTTATTTTTATTTATTTTGTGGGGAGAATGGCTGCTTTCTTATTCTCAGTTCATTTGTCACTTCGGTATCTGAATTTTTAGTCCTGTTTTCAGTAATATTACGAGTAAGAATATATACGGCCAACAACTGATTATATGGTGATTATATGGGAAGTTCTCTTTGGTGATCAACAACTGATTATATGGGAAGTTCTCTTTGGTGATCACGATGTGTTCGTACATATGGTTGAAAGGATGACATTGATAGTGTTGCTACCAATGCATCTGTTGAGGCAACAGCTGTCAATTAAATACAACTTGGTTTCGGTGTCGATGTAGTATTACATGGGGAAGTGAGAAGCTAATGTTCTTACAGTTAACAGAAAGTTGTCCTGGTTGATCTGCTTTCTTTTGGAAGATCATGCTGTCTATGATTTGTGCTGTCTTCCCATATTGTATTCTACTACTTCGTTTGTTAATTTTGTGCCCGGATGTCTCTGTATCGTCAGGATTTAGCCGATGACGAATAGTAGTAAACCGTATATCTGTTCAGTTAATCTGTATGGAATTAATCCCCAACAAGGAATGCAGTGTGCACTTAAATATCATCAGCTCACAAGGAAGCCTGATCGAATAGCACCAACTAAAATCCTTAGAAATTACTCCCTCCGTCCCAAAATGTATAGTGTCAAAAATGGTTTTACATTTTGGGACGGAGGGAGTATCTGCTTACTATGAAGATCTTTTGGCAGTTGTGTATCTGAATTTTTAGTTATTTTTCTGTAATCTAGTAAGAACAGATATTGTCTATCAAGAATCTGAAATTTTATCTCATTTGCGTCTGTTGTTTCGATTTTGTATTCTAGTAATTCGTTCCTTGATTTCGTCCGAATGTCTCTGTATCGTCAGGATTTAGCTAACGATGAATAGTACACGTTCAGTTAATTTGCAGCCCTGAAAAACTGCTGATTCTATGCATAAGATGGGATTTGGTGCATCCAGAGAGATTCGGTGCATGGATCTGTTGCTGTTGCAGCAGCCTGCAGATCTGTTGTGTTTGCTACTGGGTCCGAAGTGCCCTGTGGTGTTAAATTCAGAACAGAAGTGCATGATCACTGTACCACACCCACCTGGCTTGGCACAAGATAGGCAAGCAGGGTTTGTTTGTGGCTTGGCTTCGTATCATCATTTTCTGCTTTTCTTCTTTGATGATCCAATTCATTTTGAATAACTGTTTATTACATCTGCAGAAACTAGTCACAAGGATATTATTACAAGGATTTGTTATATAGTCTTAATGTGGTGCTTGTACCAAGCCATTGCTATGTGTCCTCCATGCCACAGTTTGCTGGTGGGGCAGAAGCATAGACAACAGGAAGAACAGAGGTGAGCCAAGATTCAATGAACTTACCTCTCTGAAGTGGATTTAGTCTGATCCCGTTATTTCTTTTGATTGCGCCATACGTATATTTAACAACTGAACTGACTTGCTGAAGTTGAGTATCCACATTTGTTTGTAGAATTGCTGCTTTATTATTCTCACTGTTTTTTTAAGGAACGGAGGTAATTTGTGGATGATTGATTAGCACCAACTAAGTTTCCTTAGATGATTGCACCTTAGAAAGAGGTATCTGCTTAATATGAAGATCATTTGTCAGTTCTGTATCTGTAATATTACAAGAATGGATATTGGCTATCAAGGGTCTCAACTTTTATCTCATTTATTGAATGCAGACGCAGCATCTTCACTTATTTCCTTGCAGATTCCTGTTAAGGAAGCAAAGGTAACCCTGTATCCTGGTATACAGATAGAATGAAAATATAATGCAGTATTTGACTACCAATGAAACACATAGAATTAGTTGTTGAACACGAATGATATGGGAAGTTCTCCTTAAGGGATCACGATGTTTTCCTACTTAATCTGCTTGAAGGGATGGCGTTGATAGTGTTGCTACCAATACTGCTGTTTTATTTTTTTGAGACTACCAATGCTGTTGTTGTCAATTAATTCCAACTCACATTTGTTGAGGGGGTGCTACAACTTAATTAGGTGTCAATGGTCAGTGCGAGTTTAATACCATATGAGGAAGTGAAGTAATGTTCTTACAGGTTACCGCAAGTGCTCTGATGGGCCGCAGTTTGTCCTTGTTGGTCTGCTTTCGTTTTGGAAAATCATCATGTAAGATTTGTGCTGTCCTATCAAAGTAAAAAAAAATCAAGAAAGACGCGAGGTAAAAATAGATTCAGTATTCATTATGCACAATCTTATGTGTATTTCCTACTTCTTTGAAATCTAACAACCTCCTTGTCCACAAAATGGTCAATAAATCCAGAGTCCCTCTGCCAAGAGGTGCAAACTGTTGGTAGGATATAAGATGATTGCACCTAGAAAGTAGTATCTGATTAATATGAAGATCATATGTCAGTTCTATGCCTGAATTTTTAGTACTATTTTCTGTGTCTGAATTTTACAAGTAGAGAACTGATAGTGGCCATCACGAACCTCAACTTTTATCTCATGTATGCTCAAATGCTGTAAAGTGTAACCTGCATCTTCACTTCTTTTTTCTCGACTTGCATCTTCACTTATTTAACACATAGAATCAGCCAGTCAGGTGTTGAACAAAGACTATATGGGATGGTCTTTGGCGATCGATCACCATGTTGGTCCTGCTTATGATTGAACGGATCACGGTTAGTGTTGCTACAAGTGCTGCCGATGAGGTAACAGTTGTACAACTGGGTTTTTTTTTTTGCGGAAATTTCAAATCAACTTCCGTGTGATGTTTACTGCGGGTTTAGCACCACATGGGGGAGTGCAGCTAATGTTGTTCGGCAGGTTAATTTACAGCAAGTAGTCCAGCCAGCCCTAGCTCTGGTTTTGTGGAGACCAGTATCTAGGCACCCCGACGATCCCAGAGCCGTCCGTCCGCTTGGATCCGTGGCGGCACAGCAGGCGTGCATCGCCGAAAAAGGCCAAGCAGCACATGACATTCACTTGATCTTGCTCACCAACTCACCATAGTTTTGTTTTTTTTCTCCTGTCAGTTCATCACAGCTCAAGCACAGCAAAGGCAGCACTGCTAGCACAAATGCACAACGCATGTGTCATGTCTGGGAGTTGTTGTGTGAAACAGCACACACGACGCGAAATGTCTGTAGGACACGCATGAAATCGCTGGGTTCGGTTCTGCCACCGGTGGAGTGGCGCTTTGCTCGCCGCGGCACGGCAGCCACGGTAAAAAGCCTTTTTGTCTTCCAAAGAGAGAGAAGCACAGCACGGCGGTCCAGCAACGGCTCTGAGCCGTCGCCAGCAGCACGGCATGTGGTAAGCCACAAAAAATATAGTGAATAATCGCGCCGCGCCGAGAAAAACGTGACGGGCGCGCGCGAGGACGCGGGGGCCACATGACCAGCGCACACGGGATTGGGCGCGGATTCCTCCGGATGGGGCGTGTGCGGCTGCCGGGGCCGCATCGTGTTCACGCCGAATTCCCTCCCTCGCCCTCCCTCCCCTACCTCGGCCTCACCTTATCTCCTCCCAGCTGTGGCCACCAGCAGCAGCTAGCTCCTATCAGTATCAGTATCAGTATCAGTATCAGTATCACCACCGCAGCCCCCTGCTCCGGCATCGCGCCCGGCACTCCCCGCTTCAAAACCCCGATTCTTGTTGGCTTCTCTCGTCGCCCGACCGACCCCCAGTAGGCAGTAGCCACCCACCCAGCCGCGGCAATGAACATCTTGAACCAGCCCATCGGCCCCGGCGGCGCCCACGCGGTGGCCTTCCCGGCCGGCGCCGCCGCCAAGGACGGCATGCCGGCGTCGCTGCGCTTCGACGTCGGCCCCAGCACCGCCCACCGCGCCCCAAGGCGGCAGGCGCAGACGCTGCTTCGGGCCAGCAGCAGTAGCTACGTCGGCGCCGGGCACGCGGACGAGGCCGCCCTCCAGAGCGCGGCGGAGCAGCAGAAGGGGGCCGTGGTGCCGCCGTTCCAGCCGGTGACGCTCAACTTCCTGCGCTCGCTGCTGGACAGGGAAAGCATGACGTCCATCGCGGAGGAGGGCGGCGAGGGCGCGGGCGTGGCCGCCGCCGCGCCCCCGCTGCACGCGCTGCGCGTGGTGGTGTCCTCCGCCGTGGCGCTCGACGCGCGCCAGACCGAGCTCATCGCGCGCAAGATGCGCCGGATCACCGGCTTCGTCAACCTCGCCATCGAGAACGTGGTGGAGCCGTCGCTCATCGCCGGCTTCGTCGTCTGCTACGGCCTCGACGACTCGCACACCATCGACCTCAGCGTCCGGGGCCGCCTCGCCGCGCTCAAGAACCGCGTCGACTCCTCCGACCTCGACGACCGCCTGCACCCGCGGACGCCCGCGCCGCTCCATTGATCCACCCG
Organism: Triticum aestivum; assembly: GCF_018294505.1. Classification (NCBI taxonomy): domain Eukaryota; kingdom Viridiplantae; phylum Streptophyta; class Magnoliopsida; order Poales; family Poaceae; genus Triticum; species Triticum aestivum. The sequence continues at coordinate 557,687,326 of NC_057803.1, read as the reverse complement.
TCAATTATACCCATATAGTTCCACACACAACACATACCGCGCGCACCACCACTTCGCCGTGCTTGCCGCGAGTTCATTCACGTCGTCCGCCATATCTCCATGCCATGCATGATGAACTCTATACAGACTAAGATGGATCGACTGCAAGTTCGTCGCCGACGACAACAGTTTTGCTATGTAACGTTGTTGTAAATTGTGAGGCACTTGACTAGCTTCTGCTATTATGTTTGTACCAAGTGTACTGTAATACTGCCATGGTACTGTACAAGCTGCAGATTGTAATTGTATGCGAGGTTCAGGGTTACATACTCTGTAATCCCAGAGCAGAAGGCTGGTGTGAGAAACCTACTGCTCCCTCCGATCCATACTAAAAGTTGCGCTAAATTTGCGACCATTAATATGGATTGGAGGGAGCCGGCAACGAATTCGAGTATGAAATAGCTGGTAACACTTTCTCGGTGCGAAGTGGTTGGTGATACGTACCGACGGCAGGCAACGGAGCTTTATTGGTGTCTTATAATTATTCCAGAGCAAGAACTGCTGATGGGGCGAGTTGCGGTACAGGAAAGAAGAGTACAAACACTGATCAGTCACTGACAGGACAGTGCCACTGCCGGAGAACCGGAGCTTATAGCAGCGGCGATGGTGCAGACGGCGGGAGATCGGTCAGGGACGGCGCTGCAGGGCGTCGGAGAGGTGCTTGAGCGCCTTGTCGTAGGAGACGAAGCCCATGAACCAGAACTCGTGGCTGTCGGTGGTGGCCACCTGGATGTACCGCTCCGACGGCCTCCACATGCTGGCCGACGGGCTCACCGTCCTCACCTGGTTCAGCGGAAGCACCACCTGCAGCGCAGCCGGTGAATGAGAGAGATTGTTGAGAGTGCCAAGTGAACTGAAGCTGATGAGAGAAGGGAGGATGCTTGCCTTGTAGTACATGGGCTCGGGCGGCTGGGTGGGGGAGGGGGCGTGGTAGGAGACGGGCGAGTCGCTGCAGAAGGCGAGGCGGGCGGTGGAGAGGTAGAGCGTGCCGATGACGGGGCCGGAGGAGGTGGAGAGGTAGCAGGCGTAGGCCTTGCGGAGCTGCTCCCCCGGCACGCCGCCGAACACCTGGTGGAACACCCGCTCGTGCCCGCCCTCCGCGTACACCTTGGTCCCCTGCGCCAGCCGCGCCACCGCCGCGTCCGCCATGTTCGGCGCCGTCCGGACTGCGCCAGGGCAAAACGTGCGGTGTCAGTGCGCGTGCATCATGATCCGAAGCAGGGATGAGTAATACTCACGGTGGTTCCAGATGTTGCCGGTGGTGTCGGCGGCCTTGCGGGTGCCGTCCTCCAGCAGCTTCCCGTACCGCCCCAGCGCCTTCATGATGGCTGCACTTGCAAGGCGGCGCCAGAGCACGCCGACGTCAGGATCGACGGACACACGAGAGTACAGAGCAGTATTGAGGAATCGAACGAGACGAGGGGTGTAGGACGGTTACGCACACTGGCAGGTGGACGGGGACGCGCTGGCCGGGGTGACTTGCACGTAGGGGTTGCCGGCGCCGTTGCTGGCCGCCGTGACGGCGACGGCCGTGGACTGCGGGCGCGCGGCCTGGCCGCCGTGCGTCGGGTACCCCGCCGGCGCCGGCGCGGGAGCCTGCATCGACGCCATGGCACGCGATGAGTTTAGTCTGGTTCTGCAATGAAACGGGCTGGAGCTCTGCCTTATGCGGATTGGCGACGGATGAGGAGGAATGATGCGGTGCGGTGGGCGGCGGGCGGTGGCGGGGGAGAATCAATCGGAGGTAGTGGCGATGGGGCGAAGGTTCTCTGGGCCTGGCGGCTGGCGCGTTTACTTTTTGTAAGGATCGGGGGAAAGGGGAAAGCGAGGAGTGCGGTGCGGTGCAGCTGATCGAGATACAGTACGCCAGCAGACATGTGGTATATCTGGGATCTCCGCGTGCGACTGCCCCTCGTGCGCCATGCCGTGCCGTGCCTTCGCAACAAAGGAAAAGAACGGCCATGGCGGCCCGACTGAACGTGCAGCACTGGATCATGGTGAACGCCATACGGAATCCGGTTCCATTTTAGAGGGCACATATTCTAGGTTCGGCTCTGAAAGCGATAAGGGCCCAAGTCTCTACTTCTAATGGAGCAGTTGATAGTCTCCGCCGGTCAATTTTCGTCCCACCATTTTCGTTTGGTTTTTTTCGTAGGTTAACCTTCGTAGATTTTTTTTCGTCGTTTTTTTCATCTGGTTTATTTTTGTCTCACCTTTCATTATTATATCCTCACGGTAATTTTTTTCACTCTCTCATTAAAAACTTTCTTAACATTTGCAAACTTTCCTAACCATGCATGTCACAAACGAGCAGGTATTGATATCACGTTACAAACAATAAAACCCATTTTCATGGAAATCAATTCAAATCCTAATTTCCTAACACATTGATTCTTACCTTTTCTAATCTCTACTCAGTTGGTAGGCATGTCACAAACGGGCAGGTATTGATATCACGTTATAAACAATAAAACCTATTTTTATGGAAATCAATTCAAATCCTAACTTTCCTAACACGTTGATTCTTACCTTTTCTGATCTCTACTCAGTTGGTAGGTGGTATCTTCGCTTCCTACTTCCAAACCTCGATCGCACAATCCCCGAGGATTCCCCACGATTCTGCACACACAAAAGAAACAAGCAAGAAAAACCAGCGTGACTGAAACCTACGAACCTATGTCCCTCTTCCTCCCCAGCCGCGAAGCGAAGCCGGTCGGCCGCCACCCATCGCGTGCGCCTAGGGTTCTCGATGGAGCCTGCGGCCTCCATGTCGTCGGCGAATAGGCGAAGGGCGGCCTCAGAGGCCCTGGAGTTGCAGCTACGGCAGAGGACGCTCGAGACCATGCTGGAGCAGTGCGGTTATCGAGACAATGTTCAGGAGTGCGAGGACGGGAATCCGGGCTAGGGGCGGACGGCTGGGCGGCGACATCAGCGACGGGGAGGGGCCACCCCCAGCGCCGGGGTTGGCGTATCCGAGGACAGTCCATGGTGGCTGCGGCGAGGGTGGGCTCATATCCCGTTCATGGAGCTCTCCCGGCACCGCCGCCCCGTTTCCCATCTCTTCCCGATCCGGCGCCGCACCATCGTCTCCTATCTCTCCCTGAAGTCACGATACTGGTGGTTGCCAGGGGCTCGATCCAATGAAACGCATGATGGTCGGACACTCCAGTGCGGATGCTTGCAAGGGCGTGCTGGCCCTCGCTTGGAAGGGGATGAGACCGTCAAGAAGTTAACTTGGTTGGCGAGAGACCAGGCGCAAGATGTGGTGGAGTGGAGACGACGGAGGTTATGGTTGGTGTGGAGATCACGTGCCAGCTGCTGGGAGGATCACGACGATGGCCTGTGTGTGTTCCAGGCATTGGGCTGGGTAGCAATGCAGGATGGCTATGCGACTTCCATGACGATGCAGACGGAACAACCAACGTTAGCATGGCCTTGGTTGGCTTGGGAAGGCTTCAAAAACTGTATATTGGTTTCATCTTGCTTTTTTTCTCTTTCACAAGTACATGTTCACTGATTCTATTTTTTAGTTGATGTTCTTTTGGTTTTAATGATGCATAAGGGTGTGATAAAAATGATTAGAAGTAATATACACTAACGTTAGGTTTAGCATTGGGGGTAACTTGGTAAGTAGTAACATTTTGTGGGTTCAAGCCATGCACCAGCAGAAGGATGCCATGCTGAGGAGTGTCGGATGTGGCCGGACCTCCAGTTTTCAAGGAAGATGGCGGGCGAGCCTCCACATCAGGGAAGAGATGAGGGGCTCCGGGGCACTTGCCAATGAAGCTTCTCTTTGTAGTTTCTGTGTGCCAAGTTTCAATGGTCGGTCTGTATATTTTTTTGAAAGCAGTTTGTGAATTCTGAACCTATTTGACTAATACTGAAGCCATCTCTTGTTTTCACTCCTTCTGAACCTAGCAAAATGACCTGCTTGGGCCGAACGAGGACATGGACATGGTGGTGGATATAAGAAGCATGGCAAACATTCAGCTACAGAGGAACATTATGAAAGGTATGTACGGTAACTCTAGCCATGCATGGCCACACACCAACATATGTTTTGCATTGTTGCATATGTTCTAACCTAAACAAACTTGTTTACTGTGAACTGAACAATGATGCGTCGTGATACAGAGGTTGGAGAGGCTGGAGGAGACCATATGCCAGCACAAAGCGCATCTTGATGGCCATCAATATGAGGAGCTGGACCTACCGACCAATTTTAATAAAATCAGACCCGTAAATCAGGCTAATTGCAAGCATCGGGTACTTGTTAGCTATCAATTAAATCTCTTGTCCTGCAAGAACATGTACTTATTTGGATGAGAGGACTGTAGCACGACTCAATGAAGAGCCAGATCGACCGTCCGCTCCCAGCGCACTCCCCGGTGCTGTCGTGCTGCCCTGTACACCAACCATCCAGTAAAGGTTCTGAGTTTAACATCTTTTCAGGAAGAAATTATCTATTGATCCACATGTTTGTATTTTGGCAGACATGAGTTACTTTATCATCTTTTAAGGAAGAAAATACTAGAGAGAAGAAAGCCCGGTTTTGCAAGTAGTGACAGTCCAACATCATATTGACAAATCTGGTTTCTCTTTCCATATACATAAGTGTATAATTTGTTTTGATTAAGAAAGAAATGTATACATGTTTTTTATATATGTATCTCCCCTATCTGTTTGTAGTAAAACCGACTTTGGTGTTGTAGTTTTCCTCATATTATAGTGCTATAAGTACTAACTCGCTTTAGTAGCAATATTTTCTACTCAGGTAGATGCCTGTTTCTGTCCAACCGTGGACCTATTATATTGCTTTGTTGTAAATTATTAAGCCTGAAACAATCAATGCATTTCCTGCAGCCTATCTCACGCAGGTAGATAGGTGTTGCATTCAAGCAAGCCACTACGCGCGATTAAATAGGTTCTACATGGATAGAGATATCCACTTAGTGCACATCTGTTGATATTCAAAAGGTAATTGACATTAGTTGAGATTCAAAAGGTACTTGATTTTTGTGAAAATTATCGGTTCATGTTGTGCCCATTTGTAGACTTTTTCTTAGTTTAAAAAAAATATTTGTATGTACAAGCCGAATTCAGGTGCGGTACAAGCCATGGTGCACTATATACTTACCAAGGGTGATGTGTTGTTGGTTCAAAAATTGTCGCAGTTAATAGCTTCGGCTTAATATTTGACACGGACTTGAACCATTTGTAGTGTCATTGTCAGGCTGATTATTGCTATGGAGAATGAAACATCCATGCTATCGATGAAGAACAATCTCACAAAATTGGATATATCTTCTTTTGCTATTATTGCTGAAATTAAGAGGCGCACTATAAGTCTGAGGAATTGTCAAGCTTTGTGTGAGTGAGGCGTCGCAGAGGCCGGGCTTCATGGAGCCCGTTTTATCAAAAAAAAATCAGAATATACTTAAAAGTTTTAAAAAATATCAAATCTTTTTATACAAATACATATGACTGTTCGTCAAGTTACAAAAAAGTTTCATCAGGTAATTCGATTATTTGCATGCTACACAAAAAAGATAAATATCTGGCCTAAAAACGACAAAGATAAAGCCCATTTTAATCTGTGTATTTATCTTTTTTGTATACACTACATGTTAACATTATGTTCATGAAATTTTATACATGTATACTACAAATAAATATCTATGTATATACTTTTTTCAGATTTTTTCAATGTGTGAAAATAGTATTTTCGCTGAAAAGAAATAACGAGCTATGTGGAGCTCGGTCTCTGCTATGCTTTTTCGAGCTTTGTGTACCTTATAATAGTGGCACCCATGGATGCGTGAAGTTGAGTAATATTAATACTACTTAATCGTTGATGACATATATCCAGTTAGCGAACGATTTGGTTGGTTAAGGAGACACAATGACTACCGAGAAGAAAACAAGTGGAAGAGAGTCTTTATTTGTCGATGTATGATGGAGTATTTCCGAATTAAAATAATAATTTGATCAATGTTTCTATGTTTTCTATTATTATGTGGCAATACATGGACATTCGGCTTTTGCCCGTTGCAACGCACGGGCATTCCACTAGTACTGGTAAGTTCTTTCACACGTTGGTTGGATCTGATCCACATAGTTTGAGCCTGTAGTTTAGGTTCCTTCTCTTTAGAAAATCAGAGAACCCCTCAAAAAAAAGTCGGAGGGATACCCCTTAATTAACTAGTCAATGTGTATGTGCAATGCATGTTAATTTAGAAGTATATTAAGTGCATGCGGATATTAAGTAAGATATTATCTGCGTGTTATTATGTGATTAGCATTACATTTTGCATGAAATTAATTGCACGTTAGACGCGTTGAGCGCTCGACATTGAAGTAGTCTAGGTCGTTGAATTGACATGATTTGATGGCCGAGATTAATTGGATATGCCCATTGGATTTTTTTTATTGATATAGATATAGATATAGATGATTTCGAAAAATAGGGCTGCTATACAGAAAACCCTATATAAGATCAAATGATGTTGAAGCTCGCAGAGTGACCGAGCTGAGTCAGTCCAATTTGACATTCTTGTATGACGGCTCCATTTGAATCGGTTTTTTCCCTTGGTCTTTTTTGTGGTCTTTTATCATTTGTTTTTTGTTTTTTGTTTCTCTGTTTCTTTTTTCCTTTTCTTCTCCTTTTTATTTTTTATGTATTTGTAATTTTTTTTAAAAATGTTCCATTTTCAAAGAATACTCGGATTTCCAGTATTTTGTTCATTTTGTTCAGGTTTCCCCCAAAATGTTCTCGTTTTAAAAATGAAATTAAAAATATTCATAATTTCAAAATTGTTCACATTCTAAAAAATGTTCAGAATTTCAAAACATTGTTCATGTTTTAAGGAAATGATAAAATGTTGAAAGTTGTTACCTGTTTTCAAGAAATGTTCTAAAATTCTAGTAAAGTGCGGGAGTTTTAAAAGAAAATACCATCTAAAAAATTATTTAAGTTACCAAAAATTTCAAAGAAATGTTTATACTTTCAAAAGATGTAGCCATTTTTAAGAAAATATTCACAAATTTAAAAAGTTCTCATTCCCAAATAATGTTCACTTCACTTTTCCGCAAACCGCAAATATCTAAACCACAAGCTAAAGTTTGGGAACGTACACATGCTGCAAGATATCAAAAAAAGTACGCGAGCTACAAGATATATAAAAAAATTACGCGAGCTACAACGTCGCGCGCTTGCCACGCAATGGGCCGGCCCAGGCGTGTGACCCCCTGTACGTCACACTGTTGTTATTTGGATAGAATGAGCGTCCAATGGGAGCCCCCTACTATATATATCGCTCTTGTAAGCTATAACGAGACCGCTCGCCCACAACGCACCTCTAAATGGGTCTGGCATTGCGACAGACTGATCGCATGTGCTTAGTTAACAAGCACAAACCTATTTTATTTTTTTAGCCAGTCTAATTTCAATTCGAAAATATTCAGGATTATGAAAAAATGTCGATGAATTTATGAAATTTCATGATTTTTTAAATTGCTCATTTGAAAAATAATCATGCATTCGGAAAAATCACGAATCCAATAATTTTTGGGGAATTCAAAAAATGTTTGTGGATTTGAAAAATGTTTGCAGATTTATAAAAAGTTCATGAATGCAAAAATATTTGCAAATTCGAAAAAATGTTCATGAATTTGAAAAACATGATCATGTGTTTGAAAAATGTTTGTGAATTCAAAACAATCATGAATTATAAAAATATACTTGAATTCAAAAATTGATCATGAATTTTAAAAGTTGTCTGGGACTTCAGAAAATGCTCGTGCATTTAAAAAGGTGTACACAAATTTAAAAGGCATGTATTTAAAAATGAAAAGAAGAAAGAGAAAAAACATATTTGAACTCGAAAATGAACAACACCAGAAACAAATTAGGAACCAAAATAATAATCCAAAAACAACAGAAAACCATAACAAAGGAAGGTAGAAAAAAACAACGAGAAAACCAGCATGGATGAGAAGCTTTGAGAAAAACTTGTAGAACCTTCTGCACACTTGGTTGCAAACGCTTGACGCTTTAATGGGTCGGCCCACATTTTAACGTTGTGGGCGATTGCACCGATGAATTGCTTTGCGATGAATGAGAGATTTCATGTATTAGTGATGGTGCATATTTTTGTACCCTCAATAGGGTGCCTTGCGTAGCTGGAAGTCATAGATTGGAGGTCGCTCGGGGAATTTACCCAGATTCGGGCCTCCATGGTGAAGTAATACCATACATCCCACGTGTTGTATTTATTAATGGTGGAATATCTCATGCGAGGGGGTTAGTGATGATGAATATGGCAACCAAGAGTCTAGTCTAGGAGAGTAGATGAAAAAGGCTACCCCTAGCCCTGCCTTATATATCTGGCAAGGGCTAGGGTTTACATGGAACATATGTAATCTCACACCACCACCATCTTGGCCTGCACGCCAAGATGGTCTGTTAGCCTCCAACAGGGTCCCTAGGGTACCTCCTGATGCTAAACCTCCTTTAGAATTCGAAGCCATCGTCATCACCAACACTCTAATCATCATTGGAATCACCATCCCCATCAACACCTTCATTAGCACCATCATCTTCATCAACTCCCTTCACCCCATATTTTTGATCTACGAACTTTTGCCTCAGATCCTTTGCCGAGTATAGTTTTTGGTATTGGTTACTCATTGTAGTTTATTCATAGAATTTTTATTGGTGAAATATTCATATGTTCAGATTATTATTCTATTGGGAAACGTAGTAGGAAACAAAAAAAATTTGCCATACGATCACCCAACAATAATATGAAGATGCATAGAAGGTTTGGATCAATGATCGTTACCGACTCCGGAGTGCAGCGGAAGTAGACGAGTCGGTGTAGATCGTACTTGGAGTCCCTCGTATCGTAGATGAACGATGCCACGAACTTCCCATGAACGATCCCTCGAATGGAAGACCGAAAGCATGGCCTCTCTACTTGATTGCAAGCATACAGTCTTCACGATATGGGGGTGCCTGGCCATCCAGAGCTAATCGTCGCTGGAGAATTAGAGGGCGGAGATTAGAACCACACTGAGTTATCTTCAAATTGGGGTGCCTAGTTGTCATCTTTAATTCATCGATTGCATTATGTTTGAAATATAGTCTTGAAGGATTGCGAGATACTTCATTACCACTTTGTGATATGTTGAAATTAATGGAATGATGCTACTTGTTATTAGAGTTATCATTGCATATGTGATCAAAGGTTTGTTCTATTCTAGCACTCACACTTTATAAATTATTTCTTTTGCTATTTACCTACTCGAGGACTAGCAGGAATTAAGCTTGGGGTGTTGATACGTCTCCAACGTATCTATAATTTGTGAAGTATTCAAGCTATATTTTACATCAATTATTTTATAAAAATTGTAGTGAGGATTTCCATACTGTGTACAGTCATTATATTTTACTTCAATTATGTATGGCTCTTGTGCACTTTTATATTATTTTTATGGACTAACTTATTAATCTAGTGCCCAGTGCTAGTTCCTATTTTTTCCCCACAAGAAATCCATATCTAGGAAGGTCCAAACACGATGAGAATTTATGACATTTTTTTACGGAATATATGTGATTTTGGGAGAAAGAATCAATGCAAGATGGTGCTCGAGGGGCCCACAAGCTAGGTAGTAAGCCCTACCCACAGGGTGCCCCCTAATTTGTGGGCAACCCTTAGATCGGTTGGAGCCCTTCTTTGGCTGCAAGAAGCTAATTTTCGGAGGTAAATCCCCTCAAAGTTTCAGCCAGTCGGAGTTATAGAACTCCGGCTATAAAAATGATGAAAGGCTAGAAAACAGAAGACAGAAGAGAGATCCAATCTTGGGGAGAGCTCCCTCTCTCCCCGGAGGGCCAAGGAAGAAGAAGAAGGAGGGGCACCCTTCCCCCTCCCCTCCAGTGGTGTCAGGACGCCGCCAGGGACATCTCCGTCATCACCATCAACACCAACACCAACTTCTCCTCCGTTCTCATGGCGATGTGTGAGTAGTTCATCCTCGAGGCTGAGGGTATGTACTAGTAGCTATGTGTTTGATCTCTCTCTCATATTATTGATGGATTCGATCTTGATTGTATCATGAGCTTTATCAATAAAGTTGGATCATATGATGTTCTTCCCCCTCTATCTTTTTTGTGGAGAATTGAGTCTTACTTTTTGATGTTTATTTATGTTGGATTGAATACTTTGGATTTGAGATCACTGGATGCATGTCTATTAAAATAGGGGTCTTGATTATTTCGTCTTTGCCAGAAGCTTGTCGGGTCACATACATAACAAGTGCTTCCTCGAACTTTGGCACTAGTCCTTCACTCGATGCATTGACATGGAAGAGAACAGAGCTCCTTTTTGGTGGTAGGTGTTGTTGGGGAACATAGTAATCTCAAAAAAATTCCTACGCACACACAGGATCATGGTGATGCATAGCAACGAGAGGGGAGAGTGTGTCTACGTACCCTCGTAGACCGAATGCGGAAGCGTTAGCACAATGTAGTTGATGTAGTCGTATGTCTTCACGATCCGACCGGTCCAAGTACCGAACACATGACACCTCCGAGTACTGCACACGTTTAACTCGATGACGTCCCATGAGCTCCGATCCAGTAAAACTTCACAGGAGAGTTTCATCAGCACGACTACGTGGTGACGGGGATGATGATGCTACCGACGCAGGGCTTCGCCTAAGCACCGCTACGATATGATCGAGGTGGATTATGGTGGAGGGGGGCACCGCACACGGCTAAGAGATCAATGATCAACTGTTGTGTCTATGGGGTGCCCCTGCCCCCGTATATAAAGGAGCAAGGGGAGGAGGCGGCCGGCTAGGGAGAGGCGCGCCAAGAGGGGGAGTCCTACTCCCACTAGGAGTAGGACTCCTCCTTTTCCTAGTAGGAATAGGAGAGGGGGAAGGAAAGGGAGAGGAGGAGAAAGAAAGAGGGGGCCGCCCCCCCTTGCCCTAAACCAATTCGGTTTGGTCCTTGGGGGGGCACATGTTGGGGAACGTAGCAATAATTCAAAATTTTCCTACATGTCACCAAGATCAATCTATGGAGTCATCTAGCAACGAGGGAGGAGTGGATCTACATACCCTTGTAGATCGCGCGCGGAAGCGTTCAAGAGAACGGGGTTGATGGAGTCGTACTCGTCGTGATCCAAATCACCGATGATCCTAGCGCCGAACGGACGGCACCTCCGTGTTCAACACACGTACGGAGCAGCGACATCTCCTCCTTCTTGATCCAGCAAGGGGGAAGGAGAGGTTGATGGAGATCCAACAGCACGACGGCGTGGTGGTGGAAGTAGCGGGATTCCAACAGGGCTTCGCCAAGCGCTGCGGGAGGAGGGAGATGTGTCATGGGAGGGAGAGGGAGGCGCCAGGGCTTAGGTATCGTTGCCCTCCCTTTCCCCCACTATATATAGGGCCAAGGGAGAGGGGGAGGGCGCAGCCTTGCCCCTTCCTCCAAGGAAGGGTGTGGCCAAGGGGGGGAGGAGTCCATCCTCCCCAAGGCACCTCGGAGGTGCCTTCCCCCTTTAGGACTCTCCCCTTTCCCTCTCTCTTGGCGCATGGGCCTCTTGGGGCTGGTGCCCTTGGCCCATATAGGCCAAGGCGCACCCCCTACAGCCCATGTGCCCCCCCGGGGCAGGTGGCCCCACCCGGTGGACCCCCGGGACCCTTTCGGTGGTCCCGGTACAATACCGGTGACCCCGAAACTTGTCCCGATGGCCGAAATAGCACTTCTTATATATAATTCTTTACCTCCGGACCATTCCGGAACTCCTCGTGACGTCAGGGATCTCATCCGGGACTCCGAACAACTTTCAGGTTACCGCATACTAATATCTCTATAACCCTAGCGTCACCGAACCTTAAGTGTGTAGACCCTACGGGTTCGGGAGACATGCAGACATGACCGAGATGACTCTCCGGTCAATAACCAACAGTGGGATCTGGATACCCATGTTGGCTCCCACATGTTCCACGATGATCTCATTGGATGAACCACGATGTCAAGGACTTAATCAATCCCGTATACAATTCCCTTTGTCTAGCGGTATTGTACTTGCCCGAGATTCGATCGTCGGTATCCCGATACCTTGTTCAATCTCGTTACCGGCAAGTCTCTTTTACTCGTTCCGTAACACATCATCCCGTGATCAACTCCTTGGTCACATTGTGCACATCATGATGATGTCCTACCGAGTGGGCCCAGAGATGCCTCTCCGTCACACGGAGTGACAAATCCCAGTCTTGATTCGTGCCAACCCAACAGACACTTTCGGAGATACCCGTAGTGTACCTTTATAGCCACCCAGTTACATTGTGACGTTTGGCACACCCAAAGCACTCCTACGGTATCCGGGAGTTGCACAATCTCATGGTCTAAGGAAATGATACTTGACATTAGAAAAGCTTTAGCATACGAACTACATGATCTTGTGCTAGGCTTAGGATTGGGTCTTATCCATCACATCATTCTCCTAATGATGTGATCCCGTTATCAATGACATCCAATGTCCATGGTCAGGAAACCGTAACCATCTATTGATCAACGAGCTAGTCAACTAGAGGCTTACTAGGGACATGGTGTTATCTATGTATCCACACATGTATCTGAGTTTCCTATCAATACAATTATAGCATGGATAATAAACGATTATCATGAACAAGGAAATATAATAATAATCAATTTATTATTGCCTCTAGGGCATATTTCCAATAGTCTCCCACTTGCACTAGAGTCAATAATCTAGTTCACATCGTCATGTGATTAACACTCACATGTCACATCGCCATGTGACCAACATCCAAAGAGTTTACTAGAGTCAATAATCTAGTTCACATTTACCATGTGATTAACACTCGATGAGTTCTAGGTCTGATCATGTTATGCTTGTGAGAGAGGTTATAGTCAACGGGTCTGAACCTTTCAGATCCGTGTGTGCTTTACAAATCTTTATGTCATCTCCTAGATGCAGCTACCACGCTCTATTTGGAGCTATTCCAAGTAACTGTTCTACTTGGAGCTATTCTAAATTGTTGCTCCATTATACGTATCCGGTATCTCTACTCAGAGCTATCCGGATAGGTGTTAAGCTTGCATCGACGTAACCTTTACGACGAACTCTTTTACCACCTCCATAATCGAGAAAATTCCTTAGTCCACCAGTTACTAAGGATAACTTTGACCGCTGTCTTGTGATCCATTCTTGGATCACTTTTGTACCCCTTGACTGACTCATGGCAAGGCACATTTCAGGTGCGGTACACAGCATAGCATACTGTAGAGCCTATGTCTTAAGCATAGGGGACGACCTTCATCTTTTCTCTCTATTCTGCCGTGGTCGAGCTTTAAGTCTTAACTTCATACCTTACAACTCAGGCAAAAACTCCTTCTTTGACTGATCCATCTTGAACACCTTCAAGATCATGTCAAGGTATGTGCTCATTTGAAAGTACTATTAAGCGTTTTGATCTATCCTTATAGATCTTGATGCTCAATGTTCAAGTAGCTTGATCCAGGCTTTCCATTGAAAAACACTTTCCAAATAACCCTATATGCTTTCCAGAAATTCTACGTCATTTCTGATCAACAATATGTCAACAACATATATTCATCAGAAATTCTATAGTGCTCCCACTCACTTCTTTGGAAATACAAGTTTCTCATAAACTTTGTATACATCAAAATCTTTGATCATCATCAAAGCATACATTCCAACTCCGAGATGCTTACTCCAGTCCTTAGAAGGATTGCTGGAGCTTTGCATACTTATTAGCATCTTTCAGGATTGACAAAACCTTCTGTTTGTATCACATACAACCTTTCCTCAAGAAAATCGTCGAGGAAACAATGTTTTGACATCCTATCTGCAAGATTTCATAAATAATGCAGTAATCGCTAATATAATTCCAACAGACTCTTAGCATCGCTACGAGTGAGAAAGTCTCACCGTAGTCAACTCCTTGAACTTGTCAGAAAATATCTTAACGACAAGTCGAGCTTTCTTAATGGTGACATTTACCATCATTGTCCGTCTTCCTTTTAAAATCCATCTATACTCAACAGCCTCACGACAATCGAGCTGTTCTATCAAAGTCTACACTTTGTTTCCATACATGGATCCTCTCTCGGATTTTATGGCCTCGAGCCATTTATCGGAATCCGGGCCCACCATCGCTTCTCCACAGCTTGTAGGCTCATTGTTGTCTAGCAACATGACTTCCAAGACAGGATTACGTACCACTCAGAAGTAGTACGCATCCTTGTCATCCTACGAGGTTTGGGAGTGACTTGATCCGAAGTCTCATGATCAATATCATAAGCTTCCACTTCAATTGGTGTAGTTGCCACAGGAACAACTCTTTGTGCCCTGCTATACACTAGTTGAAGTAACGGTTCAATAACCTCATCAAGTCTCCACCATCCTCCCACTCAATTCCTTCGAGAGAAACTTTTCCTCGAGAAAGGACCCGATTCTAGAAACAATCCCTTATTGCTTTCGGATCTGAGACAGGAGGTATACCCAACTGTTTTGGGTGTCCTATGAAGATGCATTTATCCGCTTTGGGTTCGAGCTTATCAGCCTGAAACTTTTTCACATAAGCGTCGCAGCCCCAAACCTTTTAAGAAATGACAGCTTAGGTTTCTCTAAACCATAGTTCATACGGTGTCATCTCATCGGAATTACGTGGTGCCCTATTTAAAGTGAATGTGGTTGTCTCTAATGCCTAACCCATAAAACTATTGTGGTAATTCAATGAGAGACATCATGGTATGCATCATATCCAATAGGGTGCAGTTATGATGTTCGGACACATCATCACACTGTGGTGTTCCAGGCTGTATTAGTTGTGAAACAATTTCCACAATGTCTTAATTCTGTGCCAAACTCGTAATTCAGATATTCATCTCTATGATCATATCATAGATCTTTTATCCTCTTGTCACGACGATCTTTCAACTTCACCCTGAAATTACTTGAGCCTTTCAATAATTCAGACTCGTAATTCATCAAGTAAATATACTCAACATCTACTCAAATCATCTGTGAAGTAAGAACATAACGATATCCACTACATGCCTCAGCACTCATTGGACTGCACACATCAAAATGTATTACTTCCAACAAGTTGCTTTCTAGTTCCATTTTACTGAAAACGAGGCTTTCAGTCATCTTGCCCATGTGGTATGATTTGCATGTCTCAAGTGATTCAAAATCAAGTGAGTCCAAACGGTCCATTTGCATGGAGTTCTTCATGCATATATACCAATAGGCATGGTTCGCATGTCTCAAGTGATTCAAAATCAAGTGAGTCCAAAGATCCATCAACATGGAGCTTCTTCATGCGTTTCATACCAATATGACTCAAATTGCAGTGCCACAAGTATGTGGTACTATCATTACTATCTTATATCTTTTGGCATGAACATGTGTATCACTACGATCGAGATTCAATAAACCATTCATTTTAGGTGCAAGACCATTGCAGGTATTATTCAAATAAACAGAGTAACCATTATTCTCCTTAAATGAATAACCGTATTGCGATAGACATAATCCAATCACGTCTATGCTCAACGCAAACACCAATCTTGATGGTAGAGGGAGCGTGCGATGCTTGATCATATCAACATTGGAAACACTTCCAACACATATCGTCATCTCACCTTTAGCTAGTCTCCGTTTATTCCGTAGCTTTTATTTCGAGTTACTAACACTTAGCAACCGAACCAGCATCTAATACCCTGGTGCTACTAGGAGTACTAGTAAAGTACACATTAACACAATGTATATCCAATATACTTCTATCGACCTTGCCAGCCTTCTCATCTACCAAGTATCTAGGGTAATTCTGCTCCAGTGGCTGTTCCCCTTATTACAGAAGCACTCAGTCTCGGGTTTGGGTTCAACCTTGGGTTTCTTCACTAGAGCAGCAGCTGAATTGCCGTTTCATGAAGTATCCCTTCTGCCCTTGCCCTTCTTGAAACTAGTGGTTTCACCAACCATCAACAATTGATGCTCCTTCTTGATCTCTACTTTTGTGGTGTCAAACATCGCGAATATCTCAAGGATCATCATATATGTCCCTGATATATTATAGTTCATCACGAAGCTCAAGCAGCTTGGTGGTAATGACTTCGGAGAACCATCACTATTTCATCTGGAAGATCAACTCCCACTCGATTCAAGCGATTGTTGTACTCAGACAATCTGAGCACAAGCTCAACAATTGAGCTTTTCTCCTTAGTTTGCAGGCTAAGAAAATCGTCGGAGGTCTTATACCTCTTGACGTGGGCACGAGCCTGAAATCCCAATTTCAGCCCTCGAAACATCTCATATGTTTCGCGACGTTTCAAAAACGTCTTTGGTGCCTCAACTCTAAACCGTTTAACCGAACTATCACGTAGTTATCAAAATGTGTATGTCAGATGTTCGCAACATCCATAGACAACGTTCGAGGTTCAGCACACTGAGCGGTGCATTAAGGACATAAGCCTTCTATGAAGCAATGAGGACAACCTCAGTTTACGGACCTAGTCCGCATAATTACTACTATCAACTTTCAACTAAATTTTCTCTAGGAACATATCTAAACAGTAGAACTGAAGCGCGAGCTACGACATAATTTGCAAAGACCTTTTGACTATGTTCAGGATAATTAAGTTCATCTTATGAACTCCCACTTAGATAGACATCCCTCTAGTCATCTAAGTGATTACATGATCTGAGTCAACTAGGCCGTGTCCGATCATCACGTGAGACGGACTAGTCATCATCGGTGAACATCTTCATGTTGATCGTATCTACCATACGACTCATGCTCGACCTTTCGGTCTTCTGTGTTCCGAGGCCATGTCTATGCACATGCTAGGCTCGTCAAGTTAACCCTAAGTGTTTTGCATGTGTAAAACTGTCTTACACCCGTTGTATGTGAACGTAAGGATCTATCACACCCGATCATTACGTGGTGCTTCGAAACGACGAACTTTAGCAACGGTGCACAGTTAGGGGAGAACACATTCTTGAAATTGTAATGAGGGATCATCTTATTTACTACCGTCGTTCTGAGCAAATAAGATGTATAAACATGATAAACATCACATTCAATCAAATAATAGTGACATGATATGGCCAACATCATATAGCTCCTTTGATCTCCATCTTGGGGCTCCATGATCATCTTGTCACCGGCATGACACCATGATCTCCATCATCATGATCTCCATCATCGTGTCTTCTTGAAGTTGTCTCGTCATCTATTACTTCTACTACTATGATTAACGCTTTAGCAATAAAGTAAAGTAATTACATGACGTTTAAGTTGACACGCAGGTCATAAATAAATAAAGACAACTCCTATGGCTCCTGCCGGTTGTCATACTCATCGACATGCAAGTCGTGATACCTATTACAAGAACATGATCAATCTCATACATCACATATATCATTCATCACATCCTTTTGGCCATATCACATCACATAGCATACCCTGCAAAAACAAGTTAGACGTCCTCTAATTGTTGTTTGCATGTTTTACGTAGCTGCTATGGGTTTCTAGCAAGAACGTTTCTTACCTACGCAAAACCACAACGTGATATGCCAATTGCTATTTACCCTTCATAAGGACCCTTTTCATCGAATCCGATCCGACTAAAGTGGGAGAGACAGACACCCGCCAGCCACCTTATGCAACTAGTGCATGTTTGTCGGTGGAACCGGTCTCACGTAAGCATACGTGTAAGGTTGGTCCGGGCCGCTTCATCCCACAATACCGCCGAATCAAGATAAGACTAGTAACGGCAAGCATATTGAACAAAATCAACGCCCACAACTACTTTGTGTTCTACTCGTGCATAGAACTACGCATAGACCTAGCTCATGATGCCACTGTTGGGGAACATAGCAATAATTCAAAATTTTCCTACGTGTCACCAAGATCAATCTATGGAGTCATCTAGCAACGAGGGAGGAGTGGATCTACATACCCTTGTAGATCGCGCGCGGAAGCGTTCAAGAGAACGGGGTTGATGGAGTCGTACTCGTCGTGATCCAAATCACCGATGATCCTAGCGCCGAACGGACGACACCTCCGCGTTCAACACACGTACGGAGCAGCGACGTCTCCTCCTTCTTGATCCAGCAAGGGGGAAGGAGAGGTTGATGGAGATCCAACAGCACGACGTCGTGGTGGTGGAAGTAGCGGGATTCCAACAGGGCTTCGCCAAGCGCTGCGGGAGGAGGGAGATGTGTCATGGGAGGGAGAGGGAGGCGCCAGGGCTTAGGTATCATTGCCCTCCCTTTCCCCCACTATATATAGGGCCAAGGGAGAGGGGGAGGGTGCAGCCTTGCCCCTTCCTCCAAGGAAGGGTGTGGCCAAGGGGGGGAGGAGTCCATCCTCCCCAAGGCACCTCGGAGGTGCCTTCCCCCTTTAGGACTCTCCCTTTCCCTCTCTCTTGGCGCATGGGCCTCTTGGGGCTGGTGCCCTTGGCCCATATAGGCCAAGGCGCACCCCCTACAGCCCATGTGCCCCCCCGGGGCAGGTGGCCCCACCCGGTGGACCCCCGGGACCCTTCCGGTGGTCTCGGTACAATACCGGTGACCCCGAAACTTGTCCCAATGGCCGAAATAGCACTTCCTATATATAATTCTTTACCTCCGGACCATTCTGGAACTCCTCGTGACGTCCGGGATCTCATCCGGGACTCCGAACAACTTTCGGGTTACCGCATACTAATATCTCTATAACTCTAGCGTCACCGAACCTTAAGTGTGTAGACCCTACGGGTTCGGGAGACATGCAGACATGACCGAGATGACTCTCCGATCAATAACCAACAGCGGGATCTGGATACCCATGTTGGCTCCCACATGTTCCACGATGATCTCATTGGATGAACCACGATGTCAAGGACTTAATCAATCCCGTATACAATTCCCTTTGTTTAGCGGTATTGTACTTGCCCGAGATTCGATCGTCGGTATCCCGATACCTTGTTCAATCTCGTTACCAGCAAGTCTCTTTTACTCGTTCCGTAACACATCATCCCATGATCAACTCCTTGGTCACATTGTGCACATTATGATGATGTCCTACCGAGTGGGCCCAGAGATACCTCTCCGTCACACGGAGTGACAAATCCCAGTCTCGATTCGTGCCAACCCAACAGACACTTTTGGAGATACCCGTAGTGTACCTTTATAGCCACCCAGTTACGTTGTGACGTTTGGCACACCCAAAGCACTCCTACGGTATCCGGGATTTGCACAATCTCATGGTCTAAGGAAATGATACTTGACATTAGAAAAGCTTTAGCATACGAACTACATGATCTTGTGCTAGGCTTAGGATTGGGTCTTGTCCATCACATCATTCTCCTAATGATGTGATCCCGTTATCAATGACATCCAATGTCCATGGTCAGGAAACCGTAACCATCTATTGATCAACGAGCTAGTCAACTAGAGGCTTACTAGGGACATGGTGTTGTCTATGTATCCACACATGTATCTGAGTTTCCTATCAATACAATTATAGCATGGATAATAAAAGATTATCATGAACAAGGAAATATAATAATAATCAATTTATTATTGCCTCTAGGGCATATTTCCAACAACACACTCCCCTTGTTGCCCTCTATTTCCGGTATATATCTGAAACCTTCCGAAACCTTTCTGGTGTCCGAACATAGTCATCCAATATATTGATCTTTACGTCTCGACCATTTCGAGACTCCTCGTCATGTCTGTGATCATATCCGGGACTCCGAACTACCTTCGGTACATCAAAACACAAAAACTCATAATACCGATCGTCACCAAACTTTAAGTGTGCGGACCCTACGGGTTCGAGAACTATGTAGACATGACCGAGACACGTCTCCGGTCAATAACCAATAGCGGAACCTAGATTCTCACATTGGCTCCCACATATTCTACGAAGATCTTTATCGGTCAAATCGCATAACAACATACGTTGTTCCCTTTGTCATTGGTATGTTACTTGCCCGAGATTCGGTCGTTGGTATCTCAATACCTAGTTCAATCTCGTTACCAGCAAGTCTCTTTACTCATTCCGTATTACATCATCCCGCAACTAACTCATTAGTTACAATGCTTGCAAGGCATATAGTGATGTGCATTACCGAGTGGGCCCAGAGATACCTCTCTGGCAATCGGAGTGACAAATCCTAATCTCGAAATACGCCAACTCAACAAGTACCTTCGGAGACACCTGTAGAGCACCTTTATAATCACCCAATTATGTTGTGACGTTTGGTAGCACACAAAGTGTTCCTCCGGTAAACGGGAATTGCATAATCTCATAGTCATAGGAACATGTATAAGTCATGAAGAAAGCAATAGCAACATACTAAATGATCAAGTGTTAAGTTAACGGAATGGGTCAAGTCAATCACATCATTCTCCTAATGATGTGATCCCGTTAATCAAATGACAACTCATGTCTATGGCTAGGAAAAATAACCATCTTTGATCAACGAGCTAGTCAAGTAGAGGCATACTAGTGACACTCTGTTTGTCTATGTATTCACACATGTATCATGTTTCCGGTTAATACAATTCTAGCATGAATAATAAACATTTATCATGATATAAGGAAATAAATAATAACTTTATTATTGCCTCAAGGGCATATTTCCTTCAGTTTCCCACTTGCACTAGAGTCAATAATCTATATTACACAGTAATGATTCTAACACCCATGGTGTCGGTGTCAAAACCGGCGGATCTCGGGTAGGGGGTCCCGAACTGTGCGTCTAGACCGGATGGTAACAGGAGGCAAGGGACACGAAGTTTTACCCAGGTTCAGGCCCTCTTGATGGAGGTAAAACCCTACGTCCTGCTTGATTAATATTGATGATATGGGTAGTACAAGAGTAGATCTACCACGAGATCGGAGAGGCTAAACCCTAGAAGCTAGCCTATGGTATGATTGTTGTTCTGTATGTCGTCCTACGGACTAAAACTCTCCGGTTTATATAGACACCGGAGAGGGTTAGTGTTACACAAAGTCGGTTACAATGGTAGGAGATCTACATATCCGTATCGCCAAGCTTGCCTTCCACGCTAAGGAAAGTCCCATCCGGACACGGGACGAAGTCTTCAATCTTGTATCTTCATAGTCCAGGAGTCCGGCTGAAGGTATAGTTTGGCCATCCGGACACCCTCTAATCTAGGACTCCCTCAGTAGACCCTGAACCAGGCTTCAATGACGACGAGCCCGACGCGCAGATTGTCTTCGGCATTGCAAGGCGGGTTCCTCCTCCAAGTACTCCATAGAAGATTTTGAACACAAAGATAGTGTCCGGCTCTGCAAAATAAGTTTCCACATATTTCCATAGAGAGAATAATATTTACACAAATCTAATCTGCTGAAGTATTCCGCAGTGTGACATCGCACCACGGCCAAGCCTTTATTCGAATCATTTTATTATCTCACCTCAGCGTGTCATGCGAGGTGGTTTCCTTGGCACGTCTTGTTAAAGCAGAGATCGTGTCCCCTTATTCCGGGATTCTCATCAATACGGACGTGGGTAACCCAACCGCTTCTAGGACTCCTAGACTATAGGCAAGTCCAAACGGCCATGGAGAGGACGCTTGATATTCACCCTCTTTATAAAGGGACAAGGCTTTTACTTTTTTCCCTCCCGTACTCAATCGAATCCTTCCCCCACCTCAAGCTCGAACACCCAAAGTTCGGGCCAGGTGCTCCGAACCTTCAATCATGTCCGGATCTAGCCTTCAAGGCCGATGGGTGCCTTCCTCCGTCACGGAAGAAGACATCAAAAAGTTGAGGGAGGCCAGATATCTGACCGCCAAGGTTTTGCATCGGCTGCCTGCCCGAGGGCAGGCCGTCCCCTCCCCCGAACCCAACGAGAATGTCGTGTTCGTCTCCCACTTCCTCCGAGGTCTAGGCCTTGCTCTGGATCCTTTCGTCAGGGGTTTGATGTTTTATTACGGGCTAGATTTCCATGATCTAGCTCCGGACTCCTTTCTTCATATCACGACATTTATTGTCGTGTGTGAGGCCTTCCTCCGGGTTACCCCTCACTTTGGCCTGTGGCTCAAGACCTTTGAAGTAAAGCCGAAGATGATCGAGGGGCAACATGCAGCGTGTGGAGGTGCCTCAATATGCAAGATGACGGGAGCTCCATGGCCCAAAGGTTCCATTCCAGAGGTGTCTGAATTGTGGCAACAGGAGTGGTTCTACATCACGGCTCCTAGAAGTGCCAAGTGGGCGGCCGCCCCTGTTTTCCGCTCGGGCCCTCCACCACAACTGATGTCATGGATCAGCAGAGGTCTGAGCTGGGGTCCAGCCAAGGACGTGCCTATACTGCAAAGCCGCATTCGAGATCTCTTCAATGGAGATTTTAGTTTGGTTGCGGTAATACAAGTTATGCTGGTTCGTCAAGTCCAGCCTTGCAAACGCCGGCCCCTTCGCTTGTGGGAGTTCAATCCCGAGGGACCGCGTGTCATTCAAAATTTCCTCGGCCTGACGCACGAGGAGATGTACAAGTCATTCTTCGGACCTCAGGTAGAGTGTCCGGAAATCACCGAGGACGTGGGCCTGAGCAGTAACCGCGCCGCCGAACAGGTAAGGAATCTTCCGGCCGAACATACTATCTCTCATTTGTTACGAAGTTATTTCTGAGAGTTTGCTTTTTGACCAGGACTGGCTAACAAAGGCGAAGTTGATTCGGTGTTCGGCCCCCCTCCCTGAGGGTTTGGACAATCCGGTATTGGAAAAGATGCTCTAGGTCACACCTTGCCCGGAGCCCTTGAAGGAAGATACTGGGGAGGATAATACGGGCGGAAGCGGGCCCCCAACGCTGCCCACTCTAACCGAGGGAGCGAGCGTCTCCATGAAGGAAGACGACCGGAGGAGGAAAAGGACTGCGCCCGGGGATTCGGAAGCCGAAGCTTCCAAACGGGAGAAGAAGTCTCCCACAGAGGGTCCTACCTTGGGGGGTGCTTTTGCCGCACAAAGTCCGCGGGGGGATCAATTCTTCAGCGAGTCGTAAGTGACCCGAAATACTTTAATAGTACAGGCATGCCCTCCTTTTCTTCTGAGAAAATAACCACCGCATTTATTTTTGCAGTTCGGGCCTTAGCCCCTCTCAAATGAGCTCGTCTTTGGGGGATCTTCTTCCAGAGATGATGGAGAGCGAAATGCCTCCTCCGGACTCCTCCGCTCCGGAAGCGGGTGACGCCGAAGTGTCACCACGGAGGGCCTCTCCGAGTTCGGTAAGGCCAGAAGATAACCCCATTGACCCCCGAAGCTCCCAGTGTCCGGCTCCTTAAGAGAGCAGACAAAAGGGTCCGGCACCGTCTGGTGTGCGATCGGATGTTATGAGGGGGTTGGTGGGGCGAGCAGCCATCTCAGATGAACACCGTATGCTGATGAATACGGTGATGGAGAGAATATCGTCCACCGAAAGCGGATTGCATGAATCTTTTATGAGTCTACTGACAGGCTTTGAGGTACGTAAAATAATGTATGATAGTCCTGCACATGCTAGGTGTGCCTTGTGTAGATAGTAGCCCCTGAGACTATGGTTGTCGTCGGAAACGATGACGAACAGAGGATCATATTCCCAGGTAATAACCATACTGCCTCTATGTGCAGGTGATGGAAGCTCCGATGGCTAGCCGGACTAGCGATTTTGCCCATTTAAAACGGCAGTTGGATGCGACAGACGCTGACATCGAGCTTGTTTAACAAAAGGCTTAACGAGGCATAGGGTAAGTGTCATTATCTGGTAAACGCCACATAGTAAGAGCAGCATGATGCCAGTATCTTTAATATGTTGTGACTGCAGATGGAGCTGCCACTGTTGAAGCCTTGCGGGCAGAACTTGCCCGAGCCAAGGAACAAGCGAGGTTTGGTAATGCGGCTGCTTTGAAGGTGGCCGAAGAGTTGAAAGCCGAGAAGGCCACGCATGGCGAGAGCCAAGATAAGATGGCCAAGATGGCCATATAATTAAAAGCCGCCGCCGACGTTGCCGGGTTCTTGAAAAGGAAAACCTAGCGAAGGCATCGGACCTTGAGAAGGCTGCTGCGACGAGGAAAGACATCCGCTTTGCTATGAGGGCGAAGAAGGAGGAGCTGCGGGAAGCCGGGGATATTGTAGCTGGGAAATCCTTTATGTTGCGGAGGAAGTTCGGAGATCCATGGTATGCCCCTCTAGATCGGCTGTGGAGTTCGGAGGATGTGTATATGGATTTGGCGGCGAGCGCTGCCGATGCGGTCAAGTACTTCCAGGGTCAGACGGACCGTGAAGTGGACCATCTGTTTTGGACATAATTCCATTCTCCCGAGCGTCCGCTTTCATTGACTGACCAATTAGCCGAATGGGCCGAACTGAATAGGTTGTCCGGACGCGCCATGAGGTCTGTTGTGGATCAGCTATGGCCGAAAAGGCCAAAACCGAATAGCTATTTCAGCTTGGTGCAACAGTTCCTTGACGCGGTTCCGCGCATTAATGCGATGAAGAGGTCGGCGTGCATAGAGGGCTCACGGATGGCCTTTGCCCGTGTTAAAGCATACTGGGCGGAGATGGATGCTACCACTGTTGCAGCGCGGGATTCGGCCATAGGCCGAATGGCTGCTGAGCACTACTTTGAATAAGTTCTTGAGGGTGCTCGTTTGATAGAGACCCAGTGCTCAAAAAAATTATGTTTGAGTGACATGTAATCTCATTGTAAGCGAAATGCTTTTATAAATTTTTATAAGGCTATTTTTATACTTTTGCCTGAAAGTAATATGATGCCTCCTGGGCGGCCGTTTATGTATACATGTGTATAACCTGAAAGATTGCAGCCGTCGGCTTCAACCCCCACGCATATAATGCGGAGCTGCTCGCAAAAACATGCGTTCACACTTAACCCAACGTCTTGGTCCTATTAAGGAGGTGATAGCGGAGCGAGCGAGGCAACTGGACTATAATGCTTTAGCACTTTCACTTAGCCATAGGAGTTTGACAGTGGGGCTACTAGATAGCCCCTGGTGGCTTCGCACTCTCCCGATCCCGGGGTGCGTACATGCCTGGCCGGAAAACGACCCTTCGTTAAGGCAGAGGAATTCTAACATTCCAACAGGTCATCGAGTGGTTGACCAGTCTCACGCTATATCATGACAGTCAGTTTTCGGCTTTCTCTACTGAGGTGCTCGTCCGGATGAACCAGGGCACAATCGCAGTAGTTCTCCTGGTGCTACCTTAGCCGGTAAAGCGAAACGTAAGGCACCAAAACACAGGAGCTGGGCAAACCCAACATTTGACCAAAGACAATGATTCGGAGCTGATGCATATAGGGCCAAACTCGCGACGCCGAATACTCCCTAAGGTATTCGGTCTTTGTGGTATAAACTGGGCCTAAATAATGGCCTTTGTAAGAAGCCCCTTGTGTCCAAGTACGTGCATTGTTCTGGCGTGGCCACATGCCAAGACGTCAACATCCTTCTCAACGGTGGATATGTATCAACAAGAGACAGTAAAAAAGGTTTACGCAAGGTCTTAATCTAAAAAGAATCCTTGGAGCGGGTTCCTGCTGCATGTCTGCGCTTGTGTCTCCGTTGTGCCGTATCCTGGACGGGTGTAGCACGATGATCGTCTGTAAAAGAGAGGAATTTAGGTGAAAAAGTTGTCATGCGAAAAGATAGTTTTTAAAGAAACCATGTATAATTCAAGATGAGAAGAAATTGCCACTTGTCTGCGTGCGTTGAGCCCCTTGTATTGACAAATAGGGGTGTGACCATTTATTCAGTATAAATAGCGGCGCCGGACTTGATTAGTTGTGTCTGAGGTCTTGACGACCTATTGGATGCTTTTGCTGGTCCGGGCGCCTTTAGTGTGCGGCTGCCAAGGCAGCCGCACTCTCTCCGGCACGTAGAGATCGCTTGATATTTCCTTTCACTGAAATGATGCCACGTGGACCGGGCATCTTGAGTGTGAGGGAGGCGTAGTGTGGTATTGCATTAAAGCAAGCGAAAGCTTCACGTCCGAGCAGTGCTTGATAGCCACTTTGGAACGGAGCGATGTGGAAGGTTAAATGCTCGCGATGGAAGTTATCGGGGGAGCCGAATATAACTTGTAGTAGGAGGGAGCCCATACAACGAGCCCCTGGGCCTGGCGTTACTCCTTTAAAGTTAGTATTGCTATGGCGAATTTTTGTTGGGTCTAAACCCATCCCGCGGATTGTATCCTGATATATTAGGTTTAGACTGCTGCCACCGTCCATCAAGACTCGTGTGAAGTGATATCCGCCAATTACTGGTCTAATACCAGGGCATCCCATCCTACGTGTCGGATACTTGCTGAGTAATCGCAATGGTCGAAAGTGATCGGTTGAGACAACCAGTGGCAGGACTTCGCGGTGACAGACACTTGGGTATATTTTCCTGGGAGTGCCGCATTGTTTTTTCCCTTGATCACGTGTAACACGTTTACTGTTTTGACTTCTGGTGGAAATTTCTTTTGTTCCTCAGTGTCTTGCTTGGGGGGCTCGTCCTCGTCTTCACTTGGTGTATCCTCCCCCTTGTGTACGGCGTTGAGCTTGCCGGACTGCTTGAAGACCCAACATTCTCTGTGGGTATGATTAGCCGGTTTACCAGGGGTACTATGGATCTGACATACTTGGTCCAGAATTTTGTTGAGGCTGGACAGTTCATCCTGGTGCCTTTAGAGGGTAGCTTTTGCTGACCTGGCCGAGAGCTTTTGAATCCGGCGTTTACTGCCGTGCCCTTCGTGCTATCTTCTTTATTTCGGCGTTTGTTATTGTTGTTGCACCGTGATTTCCCGTTTCCATCTCTAACTTCAGATGTACTGGGGTCGCTAGTGCTGCATCTGGCTAGCCAGCTGTCCTCACCCGCGCAAAAGTGGGTCATGAGGCTTGTTAATGCGGCCATCATTCTCGGCTTATTTTGGCCGAGGTGTCTGGCGAGCCATTCATCACGGACGCTATGCTTAAAAGCTGCCAAGGCTTCGGTGTCCGGACAGTCAACAATTTGGTTCTTTTTAGTAAGAAACATGTTCCAAAGCTTTCGGGCTAACTCTCCGAGCTGTTGAGTTATATGACCCAAATCGCCCGCATCCGGAGGTCGGACATAAGTCCCTTGAAAATTTGCCCGAAAGGCGTCTTCGAGCTCTTCCCAACTTCCAATGGAGCTTTCGGGGAGGCCTTTAAGCCAGTGACGAGCTGGCCATTTGAGCTTGAGGGGTAATGTAACACCCCGGATATGACTTACCCAATATGCATTCCAACTCTTGCCGTTTCCGGCGTTAAGTTATTTTATTTTCTCGGGTTCGGGTTTTTGTCTCCGTGTGTTGTTATCGTTGTCATGCATCTCATATCATGTCATCATGTGCATCGCATTTGCATACGTGTTCATCTCTTGCATTCGAGCATTTTCCCCGTTGTCCGTTTTGCATTCCAGCGCTTCGTTCTCCTCCGGTGGTCATTTCTACCTTTCTTTTGTGTGTGGGGATTAAACATTTCCGGATTGGACCGAGACTTTCCAAGCGGCCTTGGTTTACTACCGGTAGACCGCCTGCCAAGTTTCGTATCATTTGGACTTCGTTTGATACTCCAACGGTTAACCGAGGGACCGAAAAGGCCTCGTGTGTGTTGCAGCCCAACACCCCTCCAAATTGGCCCAAAACCCACCAAAACCTTCTCCATCATCTAGAGCGTTCGATCACGATCACGTGGCCGAAAACCGCACCTCATTTGGACACTCCTAGCTCCCTCTATGCCTATATATACACCACCCTCCCGAAATTCGCGGATCCCCTTCGTCCAAACCCTAGATCCACCCTCTCCTAGCGTGCCGGACAAAAATCCAGCCGCCGGACACGTCCGCTTTCTCCGCCGCCGCCAACCGGGAGCCGACACGTGGCAACCGGCGCCCGCCGCCGCCGCGGCCCGCGGAAGCCCGCGGCCGGCCCTCTCCACTGCGCCACCGGGCCGCGCCCCGCGCCGATCCTCCGCCCGCGCGCCGCCCTTCTTCCCCCACGCCGGCGCCGAACTCCACCGCCACTGGCTGCTCCGCCGCGCGCCGCCCTGGTGCCGCCGCACCTTCCTCGCCGGAGCAACGCGCCGCCCGCGCCCGGCCACCTCCACCGCGCTCCCCTCGTCGCCCCCCGCCGCCCGGCCAGATCCGGCGTCCCCTCGGCAAGTCCGGCGTCGTCCTCGCAACTCCGGCAAACATCGGCAACTCCGGCGAACAGGGCTCCCGGCGAACCTCGAACCGCGTGCAAACCCGATCCAGATGTGAGATTCGGTTGACTTTTTGCCCGAAACCCTAGCTCATATGCTCCTATTCATCGCATCTTAACTTTGCATCCGTAACTCTATTTTGGGCATATAGCATATCAAAATGTTCATCTCAGAGAGTACATCATTTCATTCCATTGCATCATTTTCATTTGAGTTCATCTTGATGCCCGAAATGCTGTTAGAAGAGGGCTACTTGAGATAATTGTCAGATGTGCTGCTCCATTTAGTTATTTGTCATTTTTGCCATGATTATTGTGTGCATGATATGCCCATGAGCTCTACATATGTTTTGTTAAGGGTTTTGCCATCTTTCCAGAGGTGCAACCCATGTATTTTTGTGATGTGTGTGGTGACTAGCACAAGCTTGCAAAGTGAGGCACTTGGTAATTCTGATTTCAGGGACTTAGCAATTCCACTAAGTCCTTGAGCTGTTTAACTCATATTGCCATATGTTCATGTTGTTTCCTAGTGATCTGTGCCTCTTTTGAGGATGATCAGTAAAGATGTTTTGTTTATCTTGTAGTTCTCTATCCATCCATGTCTTTTTTTTGCAATTATGGAGCAACCTAGCTTGACTCAATCGAGCTCTACTTTTGCTACTTCGTGAATCTGGGCAGATTGTCTACTTGTTAGCGATTTTGCCGATGATGTTGTAGTTGATCCGTGCATGCTATGCTATTGTTCTAGCCATGTCTAGCTTGAATTTTGTGTATTCTTGATGGGTGTATGCTTAGCTTGTCATGACTTGCTTTGTAGTGAGTGCATCGAGCTCGTAAACATGCCTACTTGATATCTGTTTCAGCATGCTCCAGTTTTCACTAAGTCTGAGAACTGATTATGTTTTTGCCATGTTCACATGCTTGCAATTGTATTTTGTGATCCCTTTTGGCTCAAGGTCACTAAGGGACTTTTGTTAAGCTCTTTGAGTAGCTCCATGACATGCTTTACTTTTCCATGTTCAGGTCCTGTAGCATATAGTTTTGTTGCTCCGAAGAGTGCTATCTGATCTGAAATTCCAGGCTTGTGTTAATTTCACTAAGTCTGAAATCTGTTTGTCATATGCATTTTTGCCATGCTTGTTTGAACCTGTTAATGGATGAATTGGCCATAGCTCAGTGCTAGACTTTTGTTAAGCATCATGAATGCATCCCTGCCATATATTTGTATGCCATGTTTGAGTGATGTAGCATGTTCATATTATTGCATTTAGATGACTACTTGCTGTAAATCGCAGAACGTGGTCATATTTGAATTGCTTGCCATTTCCAAACCGTAGCTCCGATTCCGGCGTTCTTTATATCGTTTTCAAGCGATTACATCTCATCTTTCCAGTGGCACACTTGGATTTCCAAGTTGAGGCCAGGTTCATGCATCCCTTGTCAAATCTTGCATATGCATCCCGCATCGCATCCCGCATAGCATACCATCCTTGCATCATATTGTTTGATCCTTGCACGGGGTTGATTGTGTCCTTGTTGCTTGTTTTTCTTGTTTGAGTAGAGCCGGGAGATGAGTTCGCTAACGAGGAGCCCGTCGAGTTTGCTTTCGAGGATCCAGTCAACTCTGACAACTTTGCAGGCAAGATGATCATACCCTCGAAATCACTACTATCTTTGCTATGCTAGATTGCTCGCTCTTTTGCTATGCCAATGCTAAGATGCCTACCACTTGCTTTCAAGCCTCCCAAATTGCCATGTCAAACCTCTAACCCACCATGTCCTAGCAAACCGTTGATTGGCTATGTTACCGCTTTGCTCAGCCCCTCTGATAGCGTTGCTAGTTGCAGGTGAAGATTGGAGACCGTTCCTTGTTGGAACATTATTTACTTGTTGGGATATCATTATATTGCCATGTTATCTTAATGCACCTATATACTTGGTAAAGGGTAGAAGGCTCGGCCTCTCGCCTAGTGTTTTGTTCCACTCTTGCCGCCCTAGTTTCCGTCATATCGGTGTTATGTTCCCGGATTTTGCGTTCCTTACGCGGTTGGGTTATAATGGGAACCCCTTGATAGTTCGCCTTGATTAAAGCTTTTCCAGCAATGCCCAACCTTGGTTTTACCATTTGCCACCTAGCCTCTTTTCCCTTGGGTTTCCGGAGCCCGAGGGTCATCTTATTTTAGCCCCCCCGGGCCAGTGCTCCTCTGAGTGTTGGTCCAACCGAGCGATGTCCGGGGCTACCAGGGGCAACTCTGGGCTGGCCTACCCGATGTCTTGCTCATCCGGTGTGCCCTGAGAACGAGATATGTGCAGCTCCTATCGGGATTTGTCGGCACATCTGGGTGGTGTTGCTGGTCTTGCTTTAACCTGTCGAAGTGTCTTGAAGAACCGAGGTACCGAGTCTGATCGGAACGTCTCGGGAGGAGGTCTATTCCTTCGTTGACCGTGAGAGCTTGTCATGGGCTAAGTTGGGACTCCCCTGCAGGGATTTGAACTTTCGAAAGCTATGCCCGCGGTTATGGGCAGATGGGAATTTGTTAATGTCCGGTTGTAGATAACTTGAACCTTAACTTAATTAAAATGAATCAACCGAGTGTGTTACCGTGCTGGCCTCTTCTCGGCGGAGTCCGGGAAGTGGACACGGTGTTGGAGTAATGCTTGTCGCAGGTTTGCCCTCTTTAGTTATGCGTTCGCGCTTTTACCTTCTCTTCTCTCTCTCTTTTGCGAACAGGATAGCCACCATATATGCTAGTCGCTTGCCGCAGCTCCACATATATTTACCTTGCCATACCTATTAAGCTTAAATAGTCTTGATCGCGAGGGTGCGAGATTGCTGAGTCCCTGTGGCTCACAGATTACTATTACACCAGATGCAGGGCCTGATGATTCCGCTCCAGGTGACGTGCTTGAGCTCAAGTGGGAGTTCGACGAGGACTCTCAACGATACTATGTTTCCTTTCCTGATGACCAGTAGTGGTGCCCAGTTGGGGGTGATCGGGACCGTGTCGCATGTTGGGTTATCTTTTATTTTGGCGCCGTAGTCGGGCCATGAGTGTTTGAATGATGTAATGTTATTTATGTACTTGATTGACGTGGCGAGTGTAAGCCAACTATGTTATCTCTCCCTTTTTATTATCTATTTTACATGGGATGTTGTGAAGATTGCCTGACTTGCGACATATGCCTTCAATGCGATTATGCCTCTAAGTCGTGCCTCGACACGTGGGAGATATAGTCGCATCGAGGGTGTTACAGGTAAGTACTTGATGGCGTGGAGATCATCTCCTCTAGCCATATGGATATGAAGGATGTAGTCCTCAATCTAGACTCCAGGGTCTGTTGTTCCGTCGTATGTCTCTATGTTTACGGGTTTGACTCCCTCTGGAAATTCATGGTCCAGCACCTCATTGGTGAAACATAAGGGGTGTGCGGCACCCCTGTAGCTGGGTGTACCGCGTTGTTCGGATGTTTGTTGTGTTGCATTGTATGCTGGGGCGCGCTTGCGTGGTCCATAGATGGATCTTGCTGTGCCGTCCTTTGGGTGCGAGCCCTCGCATGGGTCGCGTGTTGTATTGTGAGTGGCGTTGTATGCCGCTCTGTGTTTGTAGAGGAGTCGTTTATCCGGCCAGGTGGCTGCTTTGATATTTGGTTGTGGGGGGTCTGAGGCCTCCTCATCGAATTCAGGTA
Source organism: Triticum aestivum (assembly GCF_018294505.1). NCBI lineage: Eukaryota > Viridiplantae > Streptophyta > Magnoliopsida > Poales > Poaceae > Triticum > Triticum aestivum. Next base: position 557,655,325 of record NC_057803.1, on the reverse strand, counting down.
GCAGCTTCCGCTTTGGGTAGCTCTTGGAGGGGCGATTGTCGCCATACCTCGCTGCTGTGTTGAGTATTTTACTCCATATGATTTGGAGTGTGTCTTGCGCAGCCTTGAGCCTTTGCTTCTGCTTTTTAAGACTCCTCGCAGTGGCAACAAGCCTTTTACGGGCATTCTGCTGCTCCGGGTGCCTGTCCGGCGTTATGTCGTCCAGACCATTATCCTTGATAGAATTTGTTTGTTCGGTTTGATTATTCGGATTACCGCTGTCCGGCAGCGGTTCGCCCTGCTCCAGCGCTGGGTCTGTGTGATCATTATTTCTGTCGAGGCAGGATTTGGGGCGGCGCTTGCATCGCTGCTTTGATTGCTTCTCGAGGGAGCAAGCCTTTGGTGCGTCCTTCCGCTCCTCGTCGTCATCTTTTGGTGCGTCCACCATGTATACGTCATATGGCGAGGTGGCTTTCCAGGGCCCAGTAGGCGCTGGTTCTTCATCGTCTCCTTCGTCGGCGTCCATACCGTCGATGTCTTCAGAGTCGAAGTCGAACATGTCGGTTAAATCGTCGAAAGTGGCTACAAAGTGGGTGGTGGGTGGGCTTTGAATTTCTTCATCGTCCGTATCCCAACCTTGCTGACCGTAGTCCGGCCAGGGCTCTCCTGATAAAGAGAGAGACTTTAGTGTCTTCAGAATATCGTCAAAAGGCGAGTGCTGAAAGATGTCCGCGGCAGTGAACTCCATGATCGGCGCCCAATCGGATTCGATCGGCAGGGGCGCGGAGGGTTCAGAGTCCGGAGAGGAGTCCGGCTCCTTGGAGTCACGAGTCTCACGGAGTGCGGGGCTGGTGTTCGGCTCGATCCCCGTTGGGATCGCAGCCCCCGAGGCGGCGTCCAACCACCCATCCTCGATCAACGCAGTTGGCTCCGAATTAAGGGTCGAAGCCGATGCGGGTGCGGCCTCCAGGGCACTATTCGGCGACAGAGCTAGATCATGCTCGTCGTGACAGTGCGGCGCGCTCGGCAGTGGCTCGAATTTGTCGAGGATCAAGTCCCCGCGTATGTCAGCCGCGTAGTTTAAACTTCCAAATCTGACCTGACGGCCAGGGGCATAGCTTTCGATCTGCTCCAGATGGCCAAGTGAATTGGCACGCAGTGTGAAGCCGCCGAAGACGAAGATCTGTCCGGGGAGGAAGGTCTCACCCTGGACTGCATCACTATTGATGATCGTAGGAGCCATCAAGCCTAACGACGACGACATAGAGGAACTCTCAATGAAAGTACCAATGTCGGTGTCAAAACCGGCGGATATCGGGTAGGGGGTCCCGAACTGTGCGTCTAGGCCGGATGGTAATAGGAGGCAAGGGACACGAAGTTTTACCCAGGTTCGGGCCCTCTTGATGGAGGTAAAACCCTACGTCCTGCTTGATTAATATTGATGATATGGGTAGTACAAGAGTAGATCTACCACGAGATCGGAGAGGCTAAACCCTAGAAGCTAGCCTATGGTATGATTGTTGTTCTGTATGTCGTCCTACGGACTAAAACCCTCCGGTTTATATAGACACCGGAGAGGGTTAGGGTTACACAAAGTCGGTTACAATGGTAGGAGATCTACATATCCGTATCGCCAAGCTTGCCTTCCACGCCAAGGAAAGTCCCATCCGGACACAGGACGAAGTCTTCAATCTTGTATCTTCATAGTCCAGGAGTCCGGCTGAAGGTATAGTCCAGCCATCCGGACACCCCCTAATCCAGGACTCCCTCAGTTGTTGGGGATATTACTACTGGACATAAACTAGCCAGGAGTGGCCGGGTTAACTCTATAAGAATTAGAAGCCCAGAAGATAAAGGATGATGGCGCTTCATAAAGGCCCAAGGCCCTAAGGCAGGTTAAGGCCTATAGACATAAACTGACATTGTCATGTAACTTGTATTGTAAGATAGGGGGAATAGAGACCGAGTTGGACACAATGATGATCCGGCCTCGGGACTCTATAAACCGACGAGCGTCGACATGTGTATATAAAGGGACGACCCGGCGGCGGTTTAGGGACAACACACAACAACTCGAGAGCCAGGCAAAGCGGATTCGCTCCCTGGTCATCGAAACCCTAGCAATACCACAACAACTGGAGTAGGCCTTTACCTTCATCGAAAGGGGCCGAACCAGTATAAACTCTTGCGTCCCTTGTCCGCTTTAACCCCTTTAAGCTAACCCGTAGCGATGGCTCCATGACTAAGTCCTATCACGAGGACATCTGCCGTGACAACTCCACGACAGTTTGTGCCCACCGTGGGGCTATCGCATGATGGTTTCGAGTTCTTGAAGGGCAGCTTCGAAGGGCTCAAGGGATATGATGTGGGCCGGATGACTAAAAGTCGTCGCGGCAAGCTCTACATCGACGACGCAGGATGGGGTCCCGAGGCCGGTTCAATTAAATACGGATACCGGGTCCCCTTTGGCGGAATTCACGTCTTCATCGGCAAGATCGGCGAACTGGGCCCTGAGCCGGACACCTGCACCGACCTCATTGAGACAGCTCAGCATGTAAGCTCTGCCCAGGTTCAGCCTGCAGCAAGGCATGTCTTCGTAGGTGTCATCCATGGAGCGGAATATGAGGATGGACTTGCATCTGATGGAGAAACCGTTGTCTGTTCCGACGACGAGTCTTCAACCGGAGAAACCGAGTCACTGTACCAAGTGCAGGATGGCCGGATTAGCGGAGGTTCCGGTGGAAACAGTATTCCGGACCCCCTCGATCTGCCAAGCCGGGTCACGGTCTTCATGGCTGGTACACAGCCAGCACAACACTCTTCTACGGCTGCGGCAATGATCTCCGGTTCAGCAACAGCAGCGCCAGCAGGGGCAAGGGGCTCTGCGCTGCCTCTGGCTCAGGTTTTGTCCGATTTATTCGACGCTTTAGCAACATTGCTGGCAGCAGAGGTGGATGCGGCAAACCGAGATCAGCACAACTCGGAGATTGCAAAGGTGAAGAATCAGATAACTCAGGCTAAAGCGGACCTGGCAGCAGAGAACGCCAGGATGGCTACAAAACGGGCCAAGTTAGAAGCTCAGACCTACCGGCTTAGGCTGGATCAGAGTGCCTCAGATGATGTCATGAGGAGGAGATATCGGTCGCACCTCCCGCCGGGTTATGAGCCAAGAAATCTCTTCAACACGCCAGGAGCAGGAACGAGTAACCAGCCAGTGGTAAACCGGATGGAGGCACCGGTAACAGGAGCGTCAGTTCAGCCGCGCACGATGGACCCGCCTTGTCAGGACACCATTTTGTCACAGCGCGTTCCGACGCCCCCAGGGCATTACTCCAACCCGTTGGATAACATTGTGGCCGTCGCTTCATGATTGGCAGCTCTCCCGATAGAAGGTGAGTCACCGGTGGCGGTTGAGACACGACGGGCTAGGGAACTCCTCCAAACGGCTTTAACCCAGCTGCAGGCTTATTCGCATAGTCGTGAGAGGATCAATTCCACCCCTCGTTCAAGCCGGAGTTATAGTAGGCATATTGATGAACCGGCTGTGTCAAGCTGTGTGCGGCACCGTAACCCGGCGGGTGGTGGTGCTAATGCACAAGATGTGGTGGATCATGGCCGAGCACGTCGAGAGGCCGAGTTAGCAGCTCAGCACGCAGGTCGTCAGCCTACTCCGGTTCGTCCGACCACCTCAGTGGAGCCAGGTGTGGTCTTCAGTTCTTTGGGGGTACCATGCCTCACCCCGGCCTTGCGTAATGTGCGACTGCCCAAGGATTTTAAAGGCCCTCATAAGGTGCCAATTACACTGCTGATTTGCCCCCTGAATCATGGGTTGAGAGTTATGAGATGACAATGGAGATGCTGGATGTGGATGAAGCGGTGTGTGTTAAGTATTTCACCATGATGTTGGAAGGAATGACCCGTACCTGGTCAAAGAGTCTACCAGCTAATTCCATTGCGTCATGGGCCGAGTTAAAGAGCCAGTTTATCCAGAATTTCAAGGATACATGTAAGCAGCCCATGTCAATTGTGGACCTAGCCGCTTGTGTTCAAGAGGATGGGGAGTCTACGACCCATTGGGTGAAGCGAGTCTCAGCTATTTTGCATTCATCAGACCGCATCAATGCAGATACAACAGTTTTGACGTTGGAAGGCAACTGCCGGTTCATGCCATTAAACTGAAGTTGGGAAGGCTCAAACATCACTGTAATGACATGTCAACGCTTATGGCCGCTTTGGTTAAATATGCCGATTCAGATAGTACCAAGGACCCTGATTCTGAAGAGGACAAACCAAGGAAAGGGAAAAAGAACGACAGTTCCAAGGGGTAGCAGCATAACCCGTCATGTCATGGGAACAATGGTAAGCGCAAAGCGGACAATAGCCTGGACTTTGTGGCTAACTCCAACGCCCAGGATAACGGTCAGCGTCGTAAGGGCAAACCACCTCAGAGGGGCGGAGGGTCAGGCCCCAATCTGGAGCACCTGTTAAATCAACCTTGTCCAAAGCACGGATCGAAGGAGAAGCTAGGTTTGCATCTTTGGAAGGATTGCTTCATCATACAAGAGTTCAAAAATTCTAATATGTCTCAATACGACAATGGCCCGCCCGGCGGTTCATGAGGCGGTTTTCATGGGTCGAGTTATGGAGGCGGCAGCTCCGGTTCAGGATTCCAAGGTAATCAAGCCGGACATGGTAATCAAGGTAATCAGGGCAATCAAGGAGGTTATAACCATCAGGGGAATCAACAGCAGCAGCAATCGGATTATCAGAGCAATCCGAAGCAGTTGAATAGCGGGCAGTATCATGTCTTTACCACTAGCTTGTGTAAGTGCGATCAGAAGCTTCACAAGAGGGCCGTGAACTCCGTTGAACCGGCGGTGCCTCAGTATTTGCGCTGGTCTGAACAACCCATTTTATGGAGTCGGGAGGATCATCCGCCCCGGGTTGATAATCCGGGTCATCTGGCCTTAGTGGTGGCTCCTCAAATCGGGGGCTACAAGTTCACCAAAGTGCTTATGGATGGAGGGAGCAATATCAATATCATTTACTATGATACCTTCCGTCGCATGGGGCTGACAGACAAGAGTCTTAAACCGTCGAACACCATCTTTCATGGAGTGGTGCCTGGTAAATCGGCGTACCCAGTTGGCAAGATAGCCCTAGAGGTGGCTTTTGGAGATGATCATGATTCAAGATCAGAAACTTTGACTTTTGAAGTGGTGAAAATCAAGAGTCCATATCATGCCCTGTTCGGAAGGCCGGCTTATGCTAAGTTCATGGTGAGGCCATGTTATGTTTATCTGCAACTTAAGATGCCGGGTCATAAGGGGACCATCACGGTACATGGGAGCAGGAAGATTGCTTTAGAATGTGAAGAAGGGGATGCAGCTTATGCTGAGTCAGTTTGTGCCACAGAGGAGCTGAAATTTTATGAAGACAATGTTGATCTGACAGATATGACTTCTCTGAAAAAGCCAACTATAGAGCATGATCCGGCGCTGAAATTTAAATCAGTTGCAGACACTAAAACGGTTGATTTTGTTCCTGGCGATTCATCTTAGCAGTTCAACATTAATGCTAACCTAGATCTGAAATAGGAAATCACGCTCATTGAGTTCATCCATGAGAACTGAGACATCTTTGCATGGAAGCCTTCTGACATGCCAGGTGTATCGAGGGAACTCGTTGATCACACCCTTAATATAGATCCTAAGTTCAAACTGGTCAGGCAGTTTCTCCGCCGCTTCAACGAAGAGAGGCGTAAGGCTATTGGTGAGGAGCTAGCCTGACTTTTGGCAGCAGGGTTTATCATGGAGGTTTTTCGCCCTGAGTGGCTAGCTAATCCGGTGCTGGTACTTAAGAAAAACGGCACTTGGCATATGTGTGTGGATTACACAGGCTTGAACAAGGCCTGTCCAGCTAATCCCTTTGCTCTCCCGCGTATTGATCAGATTATTGATGCTACGGCGGGCTGTGACCGTTTGTGTTTTCTGGATGCTTATTCTGGTTATCATCAGATTAAAATGGCAGTTAAGGACCAGGAGAAGGCAACTTTCATAACTCCCTTTGGAGCCTTCTGCTATGTGTCTATGCCTTTCGGGCTCAAGAGTGCCCAGGCGACTTATCAGCGCTGTGTTCAGAATTGTCTTCATAAACAGATTGGGCACAATGTTCATGCTTATGTGGATGATATTGTGGTGAAATCTAGGAAGGAGGAAACATTGATAGAGGACCTGAGGGAGACTTTTGATAACCTCCGGGTCTATAAGGTGATGCTTAATCCAGCTAAATGTGTCTTTGGTGTTTTGGTAGGCAAGCTCTTGGGTTTTCTGGTGTCCAACAGAGGCACTGAGGCTAACCCGGAGAAGATCTCAGCTATCACGTCCCTGGCTAAACCGGCATGTATCAATGATGTTCAGCGTTTGGCGGGCCGGATTGCAGCTTTAAGCCAGTTTATCAGCCGCCTTGGGAAGAAGGCTATTCCTTTGTATCAGATGCTAAAGAAAATGGATGATTTCGTTTGGAGTGACGCGGCTGATAAAGCTTTTGAGGACTTGAAGAGACAGTTGGCCGAGCCGCCTGTCCTTGCGGCTTTGGTTGATAAAGAGCCCTTATTGCTATATGTGGCTGCTAATGCTCAAGCTGTCAGTGTGGCTATTGTGGTGGAGCGTAAGGAGGCTGGAAAGGAGTATCCAGTTCAACTACCGGTTTATTACATCAGTGAGGTGCTTATTGAATCAAAGCAGAGGTACTTGCATTGGCAGAAGTTGGTGTATGAAGTTTTCATGGAAAGCCGGAAGCTCAAGCATTATTTTCAAGGTCATCCTATCACAGTGGTTAGTTCAGCCCCTCTGGGAGATATCATCCAAAACATAGAGGCGACTGACCGGATTGCCAAGTGGGCTATTGAGCTTGGACCTCACGGGATAAAATATACGCCTCGCACATCAATCAAATCACAAGCACTTGTGGACTTCATTAATGATTGGACAGAGTTGCAGGCACCAGAGGAAAAGCCAGATAACATGTATTGGACTATTCATTTTGATGGGTCCAGACAACTGGAGGGCTCATGGGCTGGAGTCATACTAACTTCCCCACGAGGTGACAAGTTTTGTTATGTTCTCCGCCTGATATTCCCTTGTACTAACAATGCAGCTAAATATGAGGCCTTGCTCCATGGTCTTCGGATGGCTAAGGAGATGAATTTAAGCTGGGTTAGGTGCTTCGGTGATTCAGACCTGGTGGCTCAGCAGGTGTCTGGCACTTGGGATTCCAAGGATCCGCTCATGGCAGCATATCAACGAGAGGTGGATGCAATGGCTGGTCATTTCAAGGGTTATCAGGTTGACCATATAGACTGGCGAAAGAATGAAGCGGCGGATGCTTTAAGTCGCCTAGGTTCTCAGCATAAACCGGTGCCACCCAATGTCTTTCTGGACGTACTTCATAATCCGTCGGTCAAGTTACCCACAGAGGAGGAGTTGGCTATTCCTGACCGGAGGCTCAATTGATAGCGGCCCTTCATGTTATACCGGATTGGACATTCCCATACCTAGCTTACATGAACCGGGGCGAGTTACCAGGCGATGAAACCTTGGCCCGACAAATAATCCGGCGATCCAAGTCAATGACCATTGTCAATGGGGAGTCACATCGTTACAGCGTTACAGGGGCGATTCAGCGTTGTGTGTCTCCTCAAGTAGGTTGTGAGATTTTGCGAGAGATCCACGAAGGTGATTGTGGTCACCACGCCGGTTCAAAATCCTTGGTGGCTAAGGCTTTTCGTCATGGCTTCTATTGGTTGACGGCTCATGCTAATGCTGAGGATTTGGTAAAGAGGTGTGACGGTTGTCAGAGGTTTGCACGCCGTGCTCATGTTCCGGCCCAGGAGTTGAGAATGATTCCATCACTTGGCCGTCTGCAACCTGGGGGCTAGATATGGTTGGACCCTTTAAGAGGTCCCAAGACAAGAAGACCCACCTACTAGTGGCGGTTGATAAGTTTACCAAGTGGGTAGAGGCAGAGCCAGTCAGTAAGTGTGATGCAGCCATGGTGGTTCAATTCATCAAAAAGGTGATATTCCGGTTTGGTTTTCCACACAGTATTATCACTGATAATGGTACTAATCTGTCCAAGGGTGCTATGGAGGAATTTTGTCAACATGAGCACATCCGGCTTGATGTGGCGTCAGTGGCTCACCCCCAGTCTAATGGTCAAGCACAAAGAGCAAATCAGGAGATTTTGAGAGGTATTAAACCCCGGCTTATGGTTCCTTTAAAGTGGACGCCGGGTTGTTGGGTGGAGGAGTTACCTTCCGTGTTATGGAGTATCAACACCACACCGAACAGATCTACGGGTTACACGCCTTTCTTCATGGTTTACGGAGCAGAGGCGGTTCTCCCCGGTGACATCCGTCATGACTCGCCCCGTGTGGCGGCTTACGTTGAAGTTGAGAATGAGAAAGCACGTCAGGACTCACTGGACCTGTTAGATGAGGAGCGTGATCTAGCAGCGGCGCGTTCGACGATTTATCAACAAGATCTCCGACGTTATCACAGCCGCCGGGTTAAGACCAAAACTTTTCAAGAGGGCGATATGGTGCTCCGGCTCATCCAGGATCAGACTAATATGCACAAGTTATCCCCACCTTGGGAATGACCTTTTGTGGTTAGCAAAAATTTGCACAATGGACCATACTACCTTATCGATGTTCGAGAGCACAAAGACTCACGTAAATCGGAGGAGGAGACCCATCGGCCGTGGAATATAGCTCTTATTCGGCCTTACTATACTTGAGCCACAGGCTCTTCTTATGTACATACTTATGACAATGTATATACACTATATAATAAACCGAAGCCTCAGCTAAAGCGGGATATCTGTTGTTTTTTACATCGTGTGTGGTTACATGGGGGCTTCTACTTATAAAGCGGAGTTCTACTAACCCAGCTTATAAAGCCACACAGATATAAAGGAAATCACTAGGGGGCTTGGTCGTATTCGAACCATAGCCACGCCTCTTGATTGGCTTAAGGCCAAACAGGGAAATCACTAGGGGGCTTGGTTGTATTTACACCATAGCTACACCTCTCGATAGGGTTAAAGCCAAAAAGGAAATTATGTGGAACCAAAGAGAGTCTGTTGCAAAAAGCACAACTCAAACATAGGTACCCACTAAGAATAGCTCAAATATTACTTGGGGGCTCCTTGCTTCTCAAATAACAACGAGCTTACATGTGACGCCCCGAGACCGTTGTGCCAGGTGTCCTCCAGTTATTTCGCTGTCGTTGCCATGTCATTCGCTTGCATGTTGCATCCTGTCATGTCATCATGTGCATTGCATCATCATGTTTTCAAAACTTGCATCTATCCCGGCCTCCTCGTTCCGTCCGTTGTCCGTTCTGAGCCCAACCACACTTGCACGCGTCCGCAGCATGTCCGAAATAGTATTTTTATAAGTGGCCGGAAAATGTTCTCGGAATGGGATGAAAGTTGGCGTGTGGTCTTACTATAGTGTAGATAGACCACCTGTCAAGTTTCATCGCATTCGGAGTTCGTTTGACGCCCCAACGTTTAACTATAGCGGCAGTATAGCCGGTCTTTTCGTCGGATGTTTTCGGTCTTCGGAAACCGTGTCGGGCTACATCTCTCCCCTCTTCTCTCAGACCAATCCGCTCTTCACAATCCGCCAGATCCAACCTAACCTCTCTCGTCAGCCCGCGGCCCTCCTCGCGCGCGCGTCCTAAAGTTGTCCTGGACCCGACCCGGGCTGTCGCTACCGTTGTGTCCGGAACATCCCCAAACATCTACAAAACATCACCGTTTTCTTATTTGGACTCCTCTAACCTTTTATTCTCGATCGTCCGATTTAATCGGAGGGTCCAAGATCTATCCCCCTACCTATTTAAATAGATCAACCCCTAACCCTAGCCTTAGCCTGTCCAATCCTCCTAGCGCCGCCACCCACTGATTTCTCCAACTGGTCTCCCCCTTCCTCGGGATCTGTCTGATTCTTCCACCCATCCCTCCTCGATTTCAGCCCCCAGCCAATCGCCTTCGAACCTACCCAACCGGTGCCTCCCCTGGACCCCGTCGTCCACCACCGAAGCCACCAGGACCGGCCTCGCCCCTCTCCCTCCCTTCGTTCTCCTCCTCCTATCGTCTCTCTGTCCCTCTCGCTCAATATTGCTCTCTCTTTCTCCCAGGTACGTCCGTGCAGGAACCGCAAGGAGGAAACCGCCATCGCCAAGTTCTTGGCGTATGCGTCTGGATCCGCCATGCCCGGCTCCTCCGCGCTCGATTTCCGCCGTTTCTCTGCCCGTTCCCGCTGCCCCTTGTCGCCAGCGCGTCTGCTCCGGCCATGGGATGCCAGCGCTGTACCTTCTCAAGTTCCTCCCGCCGGTTGCCCTGCCTCGTCCAACCTCGCTGCGTCCCTGCCGCGGCCTCCTCCAGCCGGCAGCCGCACCACGCCCCTGTCAAGCCCGCCTCCTCACGCCAAGCGCCTCCACAAGCCACTGCCGACATGGTCCCAAGCCGCCCTCGACTCCCGCGTCCGTCGCCGTCGATCCTCGCTTGCATCGCCTCGCTAAGTCCCTGCAATCGCGCCGGAGTTCACCTGTTGCTGTCGCTGTTTCTTCAGAGCGAGCAGTTTGCCCGCTTGCCTGCGCTTCGCGTTGACCGGGCACGATGCCACAGCGACCGCGCGTGGGCCTCCTCTTCCCTCGCCCCGGCCCAGAGCTTCCTCCAGCAAGTCCGGCCCAGCACCAAGGCGCAGGCCCAGCTCCTTTCGCCCACGAGGCCCAGCTTCGCGCGCCCCTTCTAGGCCCAATGTGAGCTTTCCCCTCCAGATCCCCTGTTCTTGTTGGGCCAGCTAGATTCGGCCCGAGTGCCTGTTTTTTTTCGCGGCCGAATTTCCTATTTATCCAGAGACTGCAGTTTTTCAGAAAAACCCTCCATGTTCATGCTTATAATAACTTAATAACCGTGCATCATTTTAAAATAATTTATATATGAAAAATGCTTAGAATTTTGTCTAGTTTCATAATATGCCATTTTCACCCATGTTTAAAATGCTTAATATGTTGTTCGTTTAAATTTTCTCAAATAACTTGTTAAAATGTTTTAATTCATAACTAAATAATCGTAGCTCGGTTTCTAATAAACTTTATATGTAAATGGGGTAGAAAATGCCTAGTTTAACATGGTGTACTTGTTTTGCATGCTTAACAACTCTAAAATTATGTTTAGGGCAGAACAGTACCAAACCTAATATATGCATAGGAGGAGTTTCCGGAATTGTTATTCGTTGTTTCCGGCCTCATTTAAACTTGACTAGATAGGTAGTTTTACTTTGCTTCACCCTCTTGCCATGCTAACAACATTTAATCTTGTTGGATACATAAACGAGATCGAACTAAATAACTTGAATACGGTGTTTCGTCAATATGCAACTCGTTGCATATTGAGCTCATTTGTAGGATTGCTTATGCATGTTGCCATGCCATGCCTCATTAAATCGGACATGCATCATACTTGGTTGTGCATCATGCCATGTCTATGTGGTGGTTGTTTACTATGTTGTTTGCTTCTTTCCGGTGTTGCTTCTTTGGGTTGGTTCCAATAACGTCGCGTTTGTGAGGACCCATTCGTCTACGTCCGTTTGTCTTCTTCATGGGCTCGTTCTTCTTCCTTGCGGGATTTCAGGCAAGATGACCATACCCTCGAAATCACTTCTATCTTTGCTTGCTTAGTTGCTCGCTCTTTTGCTATGTCTATGCTGCGATACCTACCACTTGCTTATCATGCCTCCCATATTGTTGAACCAAGCCTCTAACCCACCTTGTCCTAGCAAACCGTTGTTTTGGCTATGTTACCGCTTTGCTCAGCCGCTCTTATAGCGTTGTTAGTTGCAGGTGAAGATCGAAGTTTTGTTCCTTGTTGGAACATGTTTACTTGTTGGGATATCACAATATATATCTTATTTAATTAATGCATATATATACTTGGTAAAGGGTGGAAGGCTCGGCCTTATGCCTGGTGTTTTGTTCCACTCTTGCCGCCCTAGTTTCCGTCATTTCGGTGTTATGTTCCCGGATTTTGCGTTCCTTACGCGGTTGGGCTATTATGGGAACCCCTTGACAGTTCACCTTGAATAAAACTCCTCCAGCAATGCCCAACATTGGTTTTACCATTTTCCACCTAGCCTTTTCTTTTCTCTTGGGAGTCGCGCTCCTGATGGTCATCATTATTTTACCCCCGGGCCAGTGCTCCTCCAAGTGTTGGTCCAAACTAGAGTCTTGTGTAGCGCCCCCTCGGGGAAACTCGAGGTTTGGTTTTAGTTGTATGGAGAGCTCATCTGAGTGTGCCCTGAGAACGAGATATGTGCAGCTCCTATCGGGATTTGTCGGCACATTCGGGCGGTGTTGCTGGATTTGTTTTACCTTGTTGAAGTTGTCTTGTAGAACCGGGATGCCGAGTCTGATCGGAATGTCTCGGGAGAAGGTTTATCCTTCGTTGACCGTGAGAGCTTGTGATGGGTTAAGTTGGGACACCCCTGCAGGGATTGAACTTTCGAAAGCCGTGCCCGCGATTATGGGCAGATGGGAATTTATTAACGTCCGGTTGTAGAAAACCTAAAGTTGACCTTAATTAAAATACATCAACCGCGTGTGTTACCGTGATGGTCTCTTTCCGGCAGAGTCCGGGAAGTGAACACGGTGTTGGAGTAATGCTTGATGTAGGTTGTTCTAGGATCACTTCTTGATCATAGTTGTTCGACCATGCTTTGCCTTCTCTTCTCGCTCTCATTTGCGTATGTTAGCCACCATATATGCTAGTCGCTTGCTGCAGCTCCACCTCATACCTTTTACCTTATCCGTAAGCTTAAATAGTCTTGATCGCGAGGGTGTGAGATTGCTGAGTCCCCGTGACTCACATATACTTCCAAAACCAGTTTGCAGGTGCCGATGTTCCCGAGCAGGTGACGCAACCAAGCTCAAGGAGGAGCTCGATGAAGATCTTGTCCTTTGTGTTGTTTCGTTCTAGTTGATCAGTAGTGGAGCCCAGTTGGGGTCGATCGGGCATCTGTGTAGCTTTTGGGGTAGTCTTCTTTTATTTTGGCTCCGTAGTCGGGCCTTGATTGTAACTGGTTGATGTAATGCTTTATTCTTGTATTTGTGTGAAGTGGCGATTGTAAGCCAACTATGTATCTTTTCCCTTATTGTATTACATGGGTTGTTTGCGAAGATTACCTCACTTGCGACATTGCTTTCAATGCGGTTATGCCTCTAAGTCGTGCTTCGACACATGGGAGATATAGCCGCATTGAGGCGTTACATTACACCCTTGTAATAGGCTATCAAGCCAGGCTTGGAAGCCAGGTGTATTCACCTAAAACCCCGGGTTATCCTGCCTCTTTAAGTAAGCCACTCCATCCAGGTAAACCTGGTATGACCCATCGAACGTTTGACAAGTCAATCTCATAGACCCTGAACTTGTCAGAGTTAAAACGATGATTGGTTAAAGATTGAGGTCCATCTTAAAAGGCTTTGAAAATGGTTTAACTCAGCGGCCTGGCAGCCCATGAAAAGCCTCGATTTAGGGCCTGGCAGCCCATGAAAAGCCTTGCATATTTTTCTTGTATTTGTTGCAAATGTTTTCACCTCTTTTGATAAGGGATTTATGAATATTTTCTGATAAACCGGTGTATATTACAACCCGGCATGGCTTTCAACGCTCAGTTGTCAGTACATGATTAGTTCTAAACCGGTAATAATTTGATCCGGTCTGGTTTTGACTAGAAGTCACCAGAATTATATGAGTAAACCGGTGTTTCTCAGAACCCGGTACAGTTTTGATATGAACCGACAAGAATGAAAGGAGTCATCAGTACTCCAGACTGGTGTTATCACCCTTATTATCCCAACAGTTGGACAGCCAACGAGATATATCACAGGTATCATCTATTTTATATTTGGTTATTACAGTCTTGGTTATACACCCAAGCTATATATATATATTTGGGCATCATGACCCGTCCAGTGGTAAACCACTAGGACACTTTCAAGTTCTTATATGCAGGAACACGTTAAATAAAAGCCGCAATGGACTATGAATATAATAGATCCCAAAGGCATGGTGAGTTATCAGTATCAAGCAAAATAAATATGCTCGATGGCATAAGAAGCGAGTGTTTGAACTAGCCTATTATAAGGCGCTTTAAATGCCCACCAAGAATAATTGTTTCAATAACAAGTGGCAGACTACGATAGCTAAACCGGCCTCCGGTTCAAGATTCATCACCAGGATGACTTGAAGATTGCAGATCATCTTGAGTTGGTGTATCCTCCTCCTCTCTACCCAGTGGATGGAAATCAATTGTTGTCCAATCGATTCCAGTTAACGCTTGGAATACGGCTTCTTCACTTATAAGAGGGGAATGATCAATGTCAGGAGCATAAGTGTGCTTACAGATTGGTGGAACAAGATCCTCTACATCATGAATCGACGCGGGATATCTTTTTTGTTCAACATCATAAACCGGTTGATAATGAGATAGATATGTGTCATCCGCCAATTTGCTTGCTATAGGCCGCATTTCCCTTGTCAGCCTTCGGAGATCATCATTGTTGAATTCTGTGCCATCTTCCTTCATGCTGGGGTAGCCTTGGCCGATATCTGCCGGTTCAAGATCTGGAATCCATGGCTTGGCCCGGATTAGCGCAGTCAATGCGCCCGACCTTGCAGCTGAGTTTTTAAGTTCCTCCAGCCGGGCAGGCAACATGGACGGCTTATCGATGGTTTCTTTTATCAACGATGGAGGAGGCCTGTTGTACGCAACAGTGCAGATAGCCTGTTGGGATCCAGAATACAATTGTTCTATCAAGGTGTAGGCTGCTTCCAGCTTCATCCGTAATGTGGGTCCCTGTAGCATTGCGAGCATCAGTAAGCCGGTGACTGCTAAGGTAAAGGTGACTTGAAACATACCAGATGAGGGCGCTTGCCAAATACAGCAGAGGTCATAGCGTTTATTTGCCGCTTTAAACTGGTCAGTTCCTCAACCACCAGTTTAAGGGCTGCTTCTGCGTCTTCGGCTTTCTTTGCCAAAGCGGCCATCTCGGTATCCCAATCTGCATGTTCCTTCTTAAAAAATTTCCTTCAGCTTCTCCATGGCCGCTAAGGCTTTAGTCAGTTCCTCCTTGGCTTTGGAAGCCTCCGCTTGCTGAGATTTGATGTTTTCTTGAAGATCAGCGGTTTGGGAGTCCTTTTTGCTCAGCTCAGCCTGTAAAGGAATGACATATCATCAGTGGGATGTATATATTTGAAGTACCAAGCACATAACAAGTTATGCACTTTGTACTTGGGGGCTAATGCCTATTTGCTTTGTTATCAGAAATTTTTGCAAGTCCCAAATACAATGCAAACATTATCTTTGGCACTTGGGGGCTAATGTACATTTGTTCAAATCGAAGCATCGATTAAAATCCCGGTTCACCTTGGAAAGATAAACCGGCCCTTAGGGACTACACAGATGAAAACTACAGGAATACAATGATAAAGTACCGACTTATTTCAAAGGATCACCTAACATATGGAGGATAAGTATGCAAGGGTTGAGATATTACAAAGTCCCGATTTATGATTGCTATCATAAACCGGCCCTTGGGGGCTACTAGAGTTGGTATTTGCAATTGGACTTAAGAAAGGAAAAGTTATGTCATTACCTCATAGCGCTCCTTCATCAGATTCACTCAACCGGCTTCATAGTCACGGTTTGTGTGCAGACGGTTTAGAAAGCCAGAGTGGAGTTCTTGAGCACTGAGTTGGGCATAGCTTGATAAATCGGTGCTCCACTTGCCTTTCTCCATGGCAGCATGTTCTTCTTTGGCACCATGTTTCGCCAATACAACAGGATGGCCAGGAGAGGTGTGGCCAATGCCGGTAATGATAACCTCATCTTCTTTATCTCCAGCAGCCTTTTCTGGAGTTGATGGAATGTCAGTAGTCTTCGCTGGACTAGAAGGTCTGTCATCAGCCCGGATTGGACTTGCCGGTTTATCATCTGGCACAGCGGTATCAATTTCTGCTTGTTCATCAACATTACGATCTTGAGGGGGCGGTTCATCAAATGTGGCCTCAGTATTTGGACCTTCCGGTTCTGTAGTCAGCTCCGGTTCAATCACCACATGATCGTCTAACGGGTTATTCACTCGGGCCTTCTTACTGGGTATGGCCTTGGCTCTAAAAAAGAAACAAATGCAAAGGTTAGCATAGCATATAAAGTGTGAAACATCAAAAGATTGGGTTGAAATACTTACCCAACCATGGTTTTAAGAGGAGGGAGTTGTGTGGCCATGGATTCGCCGGATGAAGAAGGAGGTATCACATGATAATTCCAATCGGACGGATTAAGAGGTTGTCGGAAAAAGCGTGCCTCGGGATAAGAAGTGTCAGAAGTGGGTGAGACCTCGGGTCGGCGTTTTCGAACCGGGGTGTTTGGTAAATCGGTTGAGGTGACCGTTTGGCCGCTATGCCGGGTTGTGCAGCAAGCCTCGTGCTGCTGCTTCTTCAAAAGAAATTTTGGGTCCAAGTGAGCAAGAGGGTGAGAAAATCTTACTTTCCGGACTGCTTGACGGATTTTTTGTGTTGGCAGAGAGTCTGGACCGGAGGAAAGGATAATTACCTTTGCATCATCAGCTTGGCTGCCCTCAACGTCCTCCTGATAAATATCATTGTTAATGAGATGCATGAAAAGTGAACCAAGTGAATCAAGTTCTACCTCTACTTCCGGTTCATCCGGGTCGTCATCAAGCTCTAAACTGATGGGTTCAAGTGCCTTCCTTTTTGTGGTTTTCTTGACGGCTTTTGTTTTAGGACGAGAAGGCTTCACCCCTTTCTCCTGATGTTTCTTTTTCCAGAACGGATCATCACCCTATTTAAAAATGGGCAGATGGTATTCAAAGTTGCACAGTCCAAAAATATCAGGTGTAAAGCGGAAGCACAGACAATACTTACAGTGGGCGGTTTGTTTTGCGTGTAAAAGGGGCTTAACCCGGTCTTACTGCAGACAGCTTATGATTCATTCAACATTTTCTTGACAAACTCAGTGACTTCCTCGTCTGTTAGCTGAATATTGATATGATGTTGGGAGTCTTGTACGTCACCAGTTACTCACACATTAAGCCAGAGCGATGACTTAATGGCAAAATGCTCCAGGATATCCAGCAATGGACGAAGTCCACGCCTGTTAAACCATTGGCCATGAAAGCTCTAAGTTTGGCGAGTTGTGGGGCGTATGAGGATCGTTCCATGGCACTTAGTCGTTGCGGAAGCGGATGAGTATTAGTAAGCCGGTGAGCACTATAACCCGGCAGAGGGTTCTCATCTTCAGGAGAGGTGTCTCTGCAATAGAACCAAGTTTGGTTCCACTCCTTTGGGTGACTGTGAAGTTTGGCATGAGGAAAATCAACGTATTTCCTTTTCTGAATAGAGACGCCACCAAGTTCAGTATTGGGTCCGTCTACGAATTCAGTGCGACGGTTTAAATGGAAGAAATCTCGGAACAACTCGACAGTTGGTTCTTCTTGTAGATACACTTCACAAAAAACCTAAAAGTTGCAGATGTTGGATACAGAGTTGGGTCCAGTATCCTGAGGGTGGATCTGAAAGTTGGCAAGTACATCACGGAAAAACTTGGATCCAGGCGGTTTAAAACCACGGCCTATATGATCAGCAAACACCACTACTTCACCCTCTTCAGGGGTAGGAGGGTTTTCCGGCCCAGGAACTCGCCACCGGATCTCATTCTTCTTCGATAAGGTACCAATTTTGACCATTCCGTTCAGTTGCTCCTCAGTAACCCGGGAAGGGACCCAGTTACAGGAATAGAACTGTTTGGCCATTGCAAGTGAAGATTTGGGAAGAAAATAATGCCGGTTTATGATTCATTAATGGTGATACATAAGGTACAACATGTTGAGGGAAAAGGAATCCAAGCATGTGAAATTGATAAATCAGAGGAAGTTATAAACCGCCTACGACAGAGTGTTTATGAATGGTAAATCAATGAGCAGAAGCAAAGGTATATGCATATTATTAAACCGGAGTATAAATGAATTGGCGGTTTAAAAGGGGACTAATGGTACCTGCCGGATTATCATACTTCAAAAAGTTAAACCGCCTATATTGGTGTGAGGAGTATAGATCTAAAAATACCTAAGTAAGGGGAAACAAGTTTCACAGATTTATATGAAAATTTCAGATCTGAAGTGTGACAGAAAGTCAGAAACTGGAATATATTCAGGTTTAAACTTCAGGTGTTTAAACAGTTCAGCAGGTCCAGATAAGTTGTTCTCTATATAAAGGGGGAGTCTAATGAGGAAAATAAGATTATGGCTACGGTGGCGCAAGAATAACAGGTCCAAACTAGCCTTTGATGCTACGGAGAAGAAAAGAGAAGAATAGCATCGGAGTTTCGATGAACTCCGATGAACAGTGAAACCCTAAAGACAAGATCTAGGGTGGAAGGAAAGAAGGCTTAACAGTGTCACAGGAACGGTGGAGAGATGTCGCGGCTTTCTGGTTCGATTAGGGTGATGCAGCGGCCAACGATGAGGCAGGGGCGAAGTTTGATGACGGCGGCGGCAGCGGCGCTCGGGTGCAGGGACGTCGCGAGGAGGAAGAAGAGACGAAGAGGCAGCGGAGGAAAAAGAAAAGGGGCCTCAGCCATATTTATAAGGCGTAGAGATAAGCGACAGGCGCAATAATCGAGGAGCTCAAAATGGATATTTAATAAAGTTGTCGCTTGATGGTTGGATGCTCATTAATAAAAGGCATCTTCGGCTTTAATGAATAGATGACATCACGGCGGTTTACCACAAATCCGGAGGATGACGTCAGGGCGGTTTATAAGATCCGTGCGAAGGTGCAAGAGGAGGAATTTTTCTAAGTGTTGAAGATTGCCATGAATAAATTCAAATCAATCTGGGGCCTAATGTTGGGGATATTACTACTGGACATAAACTGGCCAGGAGTGGCCGGGTTAACTCTATAAGAATTAGAAGCCCAGAAGATAAACGATGACGGCGCTTCATAAAGGCCCAAGGCCCTAAGGCAGGTTAAGGCCTATAGACATAAACCAACATTGTCATGTAACTTGTATTGCAAGATAGGAGGAATAGAGACCGAGTTGGACACAATGATGATCCGGCCTCGGGACTCTGTAAACCGGCGGGCGCCGACCTGTGTATATAAAGGGACGACCCAGCGGCGGTTTAGGGACAACACACAACAACTCGAGAGCCAAGCAAAGCGGATTCGCTCCCTGGTCATCGAAACCCTAGCAATACAACCACAACTGGAGTAGGCCTTTACCTTCATCGAAAGGGGCCGAACCAGTATAAACTCTTGCGTCCCTTGTCCGCTTTAACCCCTTTAAGCTAACCCGTAGCGATGGCTCCACGACTAAGTCCTATTACGAGGACATCTGCCGTGACAACTCCACGGCACATGGAGCCTTGGTGCTGATCATGTTTAGCTCGTGGAAGAGGCTTAGTCAACGGGTCTGCAACATTCAGATCCGTATGTATCTTGCAAATCTCTATGTCTCCCACCTGGACTTGATCCCGGATGGAGTTGAAGCGTCTCTTGATGTGCTTGGTGTTGGGGAACGTAGCAATTTCAAAAAAATTCCTACGCACACTCAGGATCATGGTGATGCATAGCAATGAGAGGGGAGAGTTTGTCCACGTACCCTCATAGACCGAATGCGGAAGCGTTAGCACAATGTGGTTGATGTAGTCGTACGTCTTCACGATCCGACTGATCCAAGTACCGAATGTACGGCACCTCCGAGCTCAGCACACGTCCATCTCAATGACGTCCCACGAACTCCGATCCAGCAGAGCTTCACGGCAGAGTTCCGTCAGCACGACATCGTGATGACGGTGATGATGTTGCTACCGACGCAGGGCTTTGCCTAAGCACCACTATGATATAACCAAGGTGGAATATGGTGGAGGGGGGCACCGCACACGGCTGTAATAGATCAACAGATCAACTTGTGTGTTCTAGGGTGCCCCCTGCCCCCGTATATAAAGGAGCAAGGGGGGAGCCGGCCAGCCAGGAGGAGGGTACGCCAGGGGGGAGTCCTACTCCCACCGGGAGTAGGACTCCTCCTTTTCCTTGTTGGAGTAGGAGAGGGAAGGAAGGGAGAGAGGAGAAGGAAAAAGGGGGGCGCCGCCCCCTCCTTGTCCAATTCGGACTAGAGGGGGAGGGGGCGCGCGGCTGACCTGGCCGCCCCTCCTCTTCTCCCACTAAGGCCCATGAGGCCCAATTAACTCCCCGAGGGTTCCGGTAACCCCCCGGTACTCCGGTTTTTATCCGAAACCACTCGGAACACTTTCGCTGTCCGAATATAGTCGTCCAATATATTGATCTTTACGTCTCGACCATTTTGAGACTCCTCGTCATGTCCGTGATCACATTCGGGACTCTGAACTACCTTCGGTACATCAAAACACAAAACTCATAATACCGATCGTCACCAAACTTTAAGCACGAGGACCCTACGGGTTCGAGAACTATGTAGATATGACCGAGACACGTCTCCGGTCAATAACCAATAGCGGAACCTGGATGCTCATATTGTCTCCTACATATTCTATGAAGATCTTTATCGGTCAAACCGCATTACAACATACATTGTTCCCTTTGTCATCGGTATGTTACTTTCCTGAGATTCGATCGTCGGTATCAAAATACCTAGTTCAATCTGTTTACCGGCAAGTCTCTTTACTCATTCCGTAATGCATCATCCCGCAACTAACTCATTAGTCACATTGCTTGTAAGTCTTATAGTGATGTGCATTACCAAGGGGGCCCAGAGATACCTCTCCGACAATCGGAGTGACAAATCCTAATCTCGAAATACGCCAACCCAACAAGTACCTTTGGAGACACCTGTAGAGCACCTTTATAATCACCCAGTTACGTTGTGACATTTGGTAGCACACAAAGTGTTCCTCCAGTAAACGGGAGTTGCATAATCTCATATTCATAGGAACATGTATAAGTCATGAAGAAAGAAATAGCAACATACTAAACGATCAAGTGCTAAGCTAAAGTAATGGGTCAAGTCAATCACATCATTCTCCTAATGATGTGATCCCGTTAATCAAATGACAACTCATGTCTATGGCTAGGAAACATAACCATCTTTGATCAACGAGCTAGTCAAGTAGAGGCATACTAGTGACACTTTGTTTGTCTATGTATTCACACATGTATTATGTTTCCGGTTAATACAATTCTAGCATGAATAATAAACATTTATCATGATATAAGGAAATAAATAATAACTTTATTATTGCCTCTAGGGCATATTTCCTTCAGTCTCTTATGTCTACTACACAACCTTCTTCTTGTAGACGTTGTTGGGTCTCCAAGTGCAGAGGTTTGTAGGACAGTAGCAAATTTCCCTCAAGTGGATGACCTAAGGTTTATCAATCCGTAGGAGGCGTAGGATGAAGATGGTCTCTCTCAAACAACCCTGCAACCAAATATCAAAGAGTCTCTTGTGTCCCCAACACACCCAATACAATGGTAAATTGTATAGGTGCACTAGTTCGGCGAAGAGAGGGTGATACAAGTGGTATATGGATAGTAGATAAAGGTATTTGTAATCTGAAATTATAAAAACAGCAAGGTAACTAATGATAAAAGTGAGTGTAAATGGTATTGCAATGCGTTGAAACAAGGCCTAGGGTTCATACTTTCACTAGTGCAAGTCCTCTCAACAATAATAACATAATTGGATCACATAACTATCCCTCAACATGCAACAAAGAGTCACTCCAAAGTCACTAATAGCGGAGAACGAACGAAGAGATTATGGTAGGGTACGAAACCACCTCAAAGTTATTCTTTCTAATCAATCCGTTGGGCTATTCCTATAAGTGTCACAAACAGCCCTAGAGTTCGTACTAGAATAACACCTTAAGACACAAATCAATCAAAACCCTAATGTCACCTAGATACTCCAATGTCACCTCAAGTATCCGTGGGTATGATTATACGATATGCATCACACAATCTCAGATTCATCTATTCAACCAACACATAGAACCTCAAAGAGTGCCCCAAAGTTTCTACCGGAGAATCACGATGAAAATGTGTGCCAACCCCTATGCATAGGTTCATGGGCGGAACCCGCAAGTTGATCACCAAAACATACATCAAGTGAATCACGTGGTATCCCATTGTCACCACAGATACGCATGGCAAGACATACATCAAGTGTTCTCAAATCTATAAAGACTCAATCCGATAAGATAACTTCAAAGGGAAAACTCAATCCATTACAAGAGAGTAGAGGGGGGAAGAAACATCATAGGATCCAAATATAATAGCAAAGCTCGCGATACATCAAGATCGTATCACCTCAAGAACACGAGAGAGAGAGAGAGAGAGAGAGAGATCAAACACATAGCTACTGGTACATACCCTCAGCCCCGAGGGAGAACTACTCCCTCCTCGTCATGGAGAGCACCGGGATGATGAAGATGGCCACTTGAGAGGGATTGCCCCCTCCGACAGGGTGCCGGAACGGGTCTAGATTGGATTTTGGTGACTACGGAGGCTTCTGGCGGTGGAACTCCCGATCTATTGTGCGTTCTGGAAGTTTTAGGATACGTAGGTATATATGGGTGCATGAAGTACGTCGGTGGAGCTTCGGGGGCCCCACGAGGCAGGGGGACGCGCCCTAGGGGGGTGGGCACGCCCCCCACCCTCATGGGCACCTCCCTTCTCTCCTGACACGGGGTCCAAGTCCATCCGGTAGCTTTCCTTCCAAAAATAACTTCTCCAGTTGATTTCGTTCCGTTTCGACTCCGTTTGATATTCATTTTCTTCGAAACACTGAAATAGGCGAAAACAGCAATTCTGGGCTGGGCCTCCGGTTAATAAGTTAGTCCCAAAAATAATATAAAAGTGGATAATAAAGCCCAATATTGCCCAAAACAGTAGATAACATAGCATGGAGCAATCAAAAATTATAGATACGTTGGAGACGTATCAAGCATCCCCAAGCTTAATTCCTGCTTGTCCTCGAGTAGGTAAATGATAAAAACAGAATTTTTGATGCGGAGTGCTACTTGGCATAATTTCAATGTAATTCTTCTTCATTGTGGCATGAATATTCAAATCCAAAAGATTCAAGACAAAAGTTCATATTGACATAAAAATGATAATACTTCAAGCATACTAACTAAGCAATTATGTCTTCTCAAAATAACATGGCCAAAGAAAGTTCATTCCTACAAAATCATAT
This sequence comes from Triticum aestivum, assembly GCF_018294505.1. Taxonomy (NCBI): domain Eukaryota; kingdom Viridiplantae; phylum Streptophyta; class Magnoliopsida; order Poales; family Poaceae; genus Triticum; species Triticum aestivum. The sequence continues at coordinate 557,632,017 of NC_057803.1, read as the reverse complement.
AGTTTAGTCATGTTTAATTTTTGTCACACAATAATGCTCTCATCATGCACAACCCCGATGACAAGCCAAGCAATTGTTTCATACTTTAGTAATCTCAAACTCATAAACTTTCACGCAATACATGAGCGCGAGCTATGGATATAGCACTATGGGTGGAATAGAATATAATGAGGGGGGTTATGTGGAGAAGACAAAAAGGAGAAAGTCTCACATCAACGAGGCTAATCAATGGGCTATGGAGATGGCCACCGATTGATGTTATTGCAAGGAGTAGGGATTGCCATGCAACGGATGCACTTGAGCTATAAATGTATGAAATCTCAACAAAAGAAACTAAGTGGGTGTGCATCAGACTTGCTTGCTCACGAAGACCTAGGGCACTTGAGGAGGCCCATTGTTTTAATATACAAGCCAAGTTCTATAATGAAAAAATCCCACTAGTATATGAAAGTGACAAACCAAGAGACTCTCTACTATGAAGATCATGGTGCTACTTTGAAGCACACGTGTGGTAAAAGGATAGTAGCATTGTCCCTTCTCTCTTTTTCTCTCATTTTCATTTTTTGGGGCTTCTCTTTTTTATGGCCTTTCTCTTTTTTATTCCTCACTTGGGACAATGCTCTAGAAAATGATGATCATCACACTTCTATTTATTTACAACTCAATATTACAACTCGATACTAGAACAAAGTATGACTCTATATGAATGCCTCCGGTAGTGTACCGGGATATGCAATGAACCAAGAGTGACATGTATGAAAGAATTATGAACGGTGGCTTTGCCACAAATACTATGTCAACTACATGATCGTGCTAAGCAATATGACAATGATGAACGTGTCATGATAAACGGAATGGTGGAAAGTTGCATGGCAATATATCTCGGAATGGCTATGGAAATGCCATAATAGGTAGGTATGGTGGCTGTTTTGAGGAAGATATAAGGAGGTTTATGTGTGAAAGAGCGTATCATATCACGGGGTTTGGATGCACCGGCGAAGTTTGCACCAACTCTCAATGTGAGAAAGGGCAATGCACGGTACCGAAGAGGCTAGCAATGATGGAAGGGTGAGAGTGCGTATAATCCATGGACTCAACATTAGTCATAAAGAACTCACATACTTATTGCAAAAATCTACAAGTCATCAAAAACCTTGGCACTACGCGCATGCTCCTAGGGGGATAGATTGGTAGGAAAAGACCATCGCTCGTCCCCGACCGCCACTCATAAGGAAGACAATCAAATAACACCTCATGTTTCAAAGTTGTTACACAACGGTCACCATACATGCATGCTACGGGACTTGAAAACTTCAACACAAGTATTCCTCAAATTCACAACTACTCAACTAGCACGAATTTGATATTATTACCTCCATATCTCAAAACAATCATCAAGCATCAAACTTCTCTTAGTATTCAATGCTCTATATGAAAGTTTTTACTATTCTTGGATGCCTAGCATATTAGGATTATTTAAGAAAATTACCATGCTATTTAAGACTCTCAAAATAATATAAGTGAAGCATGATAGTTCATCTATTTCTATAAAATAAAACCACCACCGTGCTCTAAAAGGATATAAGTTAAGCACTAGAGCAAATGACAAACTACTCCGAAAGATATAACTGAAGATCAATGAGTAGTTGAATAATTATGCAACTATGTGAAGACTCTCTGACATTTAATAATTTAAGATCTTGGTATTTTATTCAAACAGCAAGCAAAACTAAATAAAATGAAATGACGCTCCAAGCAAAACACATATCATGTGGCGAATAAAAATATAGCTCCAAGTAAAGTTACCGATGAACGAAGACGAAAGAGGGGATGCCTTCCGGGGCATCCCCAAGCTTAGGCTCTTGGTCATCCTTGAATATTACCTTAGGGTGCCTTGGGAATCCCCAAGCTTAGGCTCTTTCCACTCCTTATTCCATAGTCCATCGAATCTTTACCCAAAACTTGAAAACTTCACAACACAAAACTTAACAGAAAACTCGTAAGCTCCGTTAGTATAAGAAAATAAATCACCACTTAGGTACTGTTTTGAACTCATTCTAAATTCATATTGGTGTAATATCTACTGTATTCCAACTTATCTATGGTTCAACCCTCCGATACTACTCATAGATTCATCAAAATAAGCAAACAACACATCGAAAACAGAATCTGTCAAAAACAGAACAGTCTGTAGTAATCTGGATCAAACGTATACTTCTGGAACCCAAAAAATTATAAAATAAATTGATGGACCTGAGGAATTTATCTATTAATCATCTGAAAAATAATTAACTAAATAGCACTATCCAAATAAAAATGGCAGCAATTCTCGTGAGCGCTAAAGTTTCTGTTTTTTACAGCATGATCATAAAGACTTCGCCCAAGTCTTCACAAAGGTTCTACTTGGCACAAACACTAATTAAACACATAAAACCACATATAAACAGAGGCTAGATGAATTATTTTTTACTAAACAGGAACAAAAATAAAATTGGGTTGCCTCCCAACAAGCGCTATCGTTTAACGCCCCTAGCTAGGCATGATGATTTCAATGATGCTCACATAAAGGATAAGAATTGAAACATAAAGAGAGCATCATGAAGAATATGACTAGCACATTTAAGTCTAACCCACTTCCTATGCATAAGGATTTTGTGAGCAAACAAGTTGTGGGAACAAGAATCAACTTGCATAGGAAGGTAAAACAAGCATAACTCCAAAACTTTAAGCACATAGAGAGGAAACTTGATATTATTGCAATTCCTACAAGCATCTATTCCTCCCTCATAATAATTTTCAGTAGAATCATGAATGAATTCAACAATATAACCAGCACCTAAAGCATTCTTTTCATGATCTACAAGCATAGAATTTTTATTACTCTCCACATAAGAAAAATTCTTCCCATGAATAATATTGGGAGCAAACTCAACAAAATAATTATCATGTGAGGCATAATCCAATTGAAATTTAAAATCACGATGACAAGTTTCACGGATATCATTATTCTTTATAGCATACAAGTCATCACAATAATCATCATAGATAGCAACTTTGTTCTCATAATTAATTGGATCCTCTTCCGGAATAGTGGATTCATCACAAAATAAAGTCATGACCTCTCCAAATCCACTTTCATCAATATAATCATCATAAATAGGAGGCATGCTCTCATCATAATAAATTTGCTCATCAGAACTTGGGGAACAAAAAATATCATCTTCATCAAACATAGCTTCCCCAAGCTTGTGGCTTTGCATATCATTAGCATCATGGATATTCATGGAATTCATACTAACAACATTGCAATCATGCTCATCATACAAGGATTTAGTGCCAAACATTCTAATGCATTCTTCTTCTAACACTTTGGCACAATTTTCCTTTCCATCATACTCGCGAAAGATATTAAAAAGATGAAGTGTATGAGGCAAACTTAATTCCATATTTTTTTGTAGTTTTCTTTTATAAACTAAATTAGTGCTAAAACAAGAAACAAAAATATTAGATTGCAAGATCTAAAGATATACCTTCAAGCACTAACCTCCCCGGCAATAGTGCCAGAAAAGAGCTTGATGTATACTACACAACCTTCTTCTTGTAGACTTTGTTGGGCCTCCAAGTGCAGAGGTTTGTAGGACAGTAGCAAATTTCCCTCAAGTGGATGACCTAAGGTTTATCAATCCATAGGAGGCGTAGGATGAAGATGGTCTCTCTCAAGCAACCCTGCAACCAAATAACAAAGAGTCTCTTGTGTCCCCAACACACCCAATACAATGGTAAATTGTATAGGTGCACTAGTTCGGCGAAGAGATGGTGATACAAGTGGTATATGGATGGTAGATATAGGTTTTTGTAATCTGAAAATATAAAAACAGCAAGGTAACTAATGATAAAGGTGAGCACCAACGGTATTGCAATGCTAGGAAACAAGGCCCAGGGTTCATATTTTCACTAGTGCAAGTTCTCTCAACAATAATAACATAATTGGATCACATAACTATCCCTCAACATGCAACAAAGAGTCACTCCAAAGTCACTAATAGCGGAGAACAAACGAAGAGATTATGGTAGGGTACGAAACCACCTCAAAGTTATTCTTTCCAATCAATCCGTTGGGCTATTCCTATAAGTGTCACAAACAGCCCTAGAGTTCGTACTAGAATAACACCTTAAGACACAAAATCAACCAAAACCCTAATGTCACCTAGATACTCCAATGTCACCTCAAGTATCCGTGGGTATGATTATACGATATGCATCACACAATCTCAGATTCATCTATTCAACCAACACATAGAACCTCAAAGAGTGCCCCAAAGTTCCTACCGGAGAATCACGATGAAAACGTGTGCCAACCCCTATGCATAGGTTCATGGGCGGAACCCGCAAGTTGGTCACCAAAACATACAACAACTGAATCACGTGATATCCCATTGTCACCACAGATATGCACGGCCAGACATGCATCAAGTGTTCTCAAATCTTTAAAGATTCAATCCGATAAGATAACTTCAAAGGGGAAACTCAATCCATTACAAGAGAGTAGAGGGGGGGGGGAGAAAACATCATAAGATCCAACTATAATAGCAAAGCTCGCGATACATCAAGATCGTAACACCTCAAGAACACGAGAGAGAGAGAGAGAGAGAGAGAGAGAGAGATCAAACACATAGCTACTGGTATGTACCCTTAGGCCCGAGGGAGAACTACTCCCTCCTCGTCATGGAGAGCACCGGGATGATGAAGATGGCCACCGGAGAGGGATTGCCCCCTCCGGCAGGGTGCCGGAACGGGTCTAGATTGGCTTTTGGTGGCTACGGAGGCTTCTGGCGGCGGAACTCCCGATCTATTGTGCGTTCTGGAAGTTTTAGGATACCTAGGTATATATGGGTGCAGGAAGTATGTCGGTGGAGCTTCGGGGGCCCCACGAGGGTGGGGGGCATGCCCCCTGCCTCATGGGCACCTCCCTTCTCTCCAGACGTGGGGTCCAAGTCCATCCGGTAGCTTTCCTTCCAAAAATAACTTCTCCAGTTGATTTCATTCTGTTTTGACTCCGTTTGATATTCCTTTTCTTCGAAACACTAAAATAGGCGAAAAACAGCAATTCTGGGCTGGGCCTCCGGTTAATAGGTTAGTCCAAAAAATAATATAAAAGTGGATAATAAAGCCCAATATTGCCCAAAACAGTAGATAACATAGCATGGAGCAATAAAAAATTATAGATACGTTGGAGACGTATCAGTCTCCCACTTGCACTAGAGTCAATAATCTAGATTACACAGTAATGATTCTAACACCCATGGAGCCTTGGTGTTGATCATGTTTTGCTCGTGAAAGAGGCTTAGTCAATGGGTCTGCAACATTCAAACCCGTATGTATCTTGCAAATCTCTATGTCTCCCATCTAGACTTGATCCCGGATGGAGTTGAAGCGTCTCTTGATGTGCTTGGTTCTCTTGTGAAATCTGGATTCCTTTGCCAAGGCAATTGCACTAGTATTGTCACAAAATATTTTCATTGGACCCGATGCACTAGGTATGACACCTAGATCGGATATGAACTCCTTCATCCAGACTCCTTCATTTGTTGCTTCTGAAGCAGCAATGTACTCCGCTTCACATGTAGATCCCGCCACAATGCTCTGTTTAGAATTGCTCCAACTGACAGCTCCACCGTTCAATATAAATACATATCTGGTTTGCGATTTAGAATCGTCCGTATCAGTGTCAAAGCTTGCATCAACATAACCATTTATGATGAGCTCTTTGTCACCTCCATAAACGAGAAACATATCCTTAGTCCTTTTCAGGTACTTCAGGATGTTCTTGACCGCTGTCCAGTGATCCAATCCTGGATTACTTTGGTACCTCCCTGCTAAACTAATAGCAAGGCACACATCAGGTCTGGTACACATCATTGCATACATGATAGAGCCTATGGCTGAAGCATAGGGAACATCTTTCATTTTCTCTCTATCTTCTGGAGTGGTTGGGCATTGAGTCTTACTCAACTTCACACCTTGTAACACAGGCAAGAACCCTTTCTTTGCCTGATCCATTTTGAACTTCTTCAAAACTTTGTCAAGGTATGTGCTTTGTGAAAGTCCAATTAAGCGTCTTGATCTATCTCTATAGATCTTGATGCCCAATATGTAAGCAGCTTCACCAAGGTCTTTCATTGAAAAACTCTTATTCAAGTATCCTTTTATGCTATCCATAAATTCTATATCATTTCAAATCAACAATATTTCATCCATATATAATATTAGAAATGCTACAGAGCTCCCACTCACTTTCTTGTAAATACAGACTTCTCCAAAAATCTGTATAAAACCATATGCTTTGATCACACTATCAAAACATTTATTCCAACTCCGAGAGGCTTGCACCAGTCCATAAATGGATCGCTGGAGCTTGTACACTTTGTTAGCACATTTTGGATCGATAAAACCTTCAGGTTGCATCATATACAACTCTTCTTCCAGAAATCCATTTAGGAATGCAGTCTTTACATCCATTTGCCAAATTTCATAATCATAAAATGCGGTAATAGCTAACATGATTCGGACGGACTTAAGCATCGTTACGGGTGAGAAGGTCTCATCGTAGTCAACTCCTTGAACTTGTTAAAAACCTTTCACAATAAGTCGAGCTTTGTACATAGTAACATTACCATCAACGTCTGTGTTCTTCTTGAAGATCCATTTAATATCGATGGCTTGCCGATCATCGGGCAAGTCAACCAAAGTCCACACTTTGTTCTCATACATGGATCCCATCTTAGATTTCATGGCCTCAAGCCATTTTGCGGAATCTGGGCTCATCATCGCTTCCTCATAGTTCGTAGGTTCATCATGGTCTAGCAACATGACCTCCAGAACAGGATTACCGTACCACTCTGGTGCGGATCTTACTCTGGTTGACCTACGACGTTCAGTAGTAACATGATCTGAAGTTTCATGATCATCATCATTAGCTTCCTCACTAATTGGTGTAGATATCATAGGAAACGGTTTCTGTGATGAACTACTTTCCAATAAGGGAGCAGGTACAGTTACCTCATCAAGTTCTACTTTCCTCCCACTCACTTCTTTCGAGAGAAACTCCTTCTCTAGAAAGGATCCATTCTTAGCAATGAATGTCTTGCCTTCGGATCTGTAATAGAAGGTGTACCCAACAGTTTCCTTTGGGTATCCTATGAAGACACATTTCTCCGATTTGTGTTCGAGCTTATCAGGTTGAAGCTTTTCACATAAGCATCGCAGCCCCAAACTTTAAGAAACAACAACTTTGGTTTCTTGCCAAACCATAGTTCATAAGGTGTCATCTCAACGGATTTTAATGGTGCCCTATTTAACGTGAATGCAGCCGTATCTAAAGCATAACCCCAAAACGATAGCGGTAAATCAGTAAGAGACATCATAGATCGCACCATATCTAGTAAAGTACGATTACGACGTTCGGACACACCATTACGCTGTGGTGTTCCAGGTGGCATGAGTTGCAAAACTATTCCGCATTGTTTCAAATGTAGACCAAACTCGTAACTCAAATATTCTCCTCCACGGTCAGATCATAGAAATTTTATTTTCTTGTTACGATGATTTTCCACTTCACTCTGAAATTCTTTGAACTTTTCAAATGTTTCAAACTTATGTTTCATTAAGTAGATATACCCATATCTTCTCAAATCATCTGTGAAGGTGCAAAAATACTGATACCCGCAACGAGCCTCAATATTCATTGGACCACATACATCAGTATGTATGATCTCCAACAAATCTGTTGCTCGCTCCATTGTTCCTGAGATCGGAGTCTTAGTCATCTTGCCCATAAGGCATGGTTCGCAAGTACCAAGTGATTCATAATCAAGTGATTCCAAATGTCCATAAGTATGGAGTTTCTTTATGCACCTTACACCAATATGACCCAAACGGCAGTGCCACAAATAAGTTGCACTATCATTATCAACTCTGCATCTTTTGGCTTCAACATTACGAATAGTGCATCACTACTATCGAGATTCAAGAAAAATAGACCACTATTCAAGGGTGCATGACCATAAAAGATATTAATCATATAAACAGAACAACCATTATTCTCATATTTAAATGAATAACCGTCTCGCATCAAACAAGATCCAGATATAATGTTCATGCTTAACGCTGGCACCAAATAACAATTATTTAGGTCTAAAACTAATCCCGAAGGTAGATGTAGAGGTAGCGTGCCGACGGCGATCACATCGACTTTGGAACCATTTCCCACGCGCATCGTCACCTCGTCCTTAGCCAGTCTTCGCTGAATTTGTTGTCCCTGTTTCGAGTTTCAAATATTAGCAACAGAACCAGTATCAAATACCCAGGTGCTACTGCGAGCTCTGGTAAGGTACACATCAATAACATGTATATCACATATACCTTTGTTCACCTTGCCATCCTTCTTATACGCCAAATACTTGGGGCAGTTCTGCTTCCAGTGACCAGTCTGTTTGCGGTAGAAGCACTCAGTCTTAGGCTTAGGTCCAGACTTGGGTTTCTTCTCTTGAGCAGCAACTTGTTTGTTGTTCTTCTTGAAGTTCCCCTTCTTCTTCCCTTTACCCTTTTTCTTGAAACTGGTGGTCTTGTTGACCATCAACATTTGATTCTCCTTCTTGATTTCTACCTCCACCGCCTTTATCATTGCGAAGAGCTCGGGAATTGTATTATTCATCCCTTGCATATTATAGTTCATCACGAAGCTCTTGTAGTTTGGTGGCAGTGATTGAAGAACTCTGTCAATGACACTATCAATAGGAAGATTAACTCCCAGTTGAGTCAAGTGATTATGATACCCAGACATTTTGAGTATATGTTCACTGACAGAACTATTCTCCTCCATCTTGCTGCTATAGAACTTATTGTAGACTTCATATCTCTCAATCCGGGCATTTTCTTGAAATATTAACTTCAACTCCTGGAACATCTCATATGCTCCATGACATTCAAAACGTTGTTGAAGTCCCGATTCTAAGCCGTAAAGCATGGCACACTAAACTATCGAGTAGTCATCAACTTTACTCTACCACATGTTCTTAACGTCATCAGCAGCATTTGCAGGATCCCTGGCACCCAGCGGTGTAATTGCTACCATCATCTTCCTACTTTGCTTCCAGGACGTAATTCTTCTGTGCAACAATGAGGATAATCCTCAAGTTACGGACCCAGTCCGTGTAATTGCTACCATCATCTTTCTACTTTGCTTTCTCAAGGAACGCATTAAAATTCAACGGAACAACAACACAGGCCATCTATCTACAATAACATAGACAAGCAAAATACTATCAGTTACTAAGTTCATGATAAATTTAAGTTCAATTAATCATATTACTTAAGAGCTCCCACTTAGATAGACATCCCTCTAATCATCTAAGTGATCACGTGATCCAAATCAACTAAACCATGTTCGATCATCAAGTGAGATGGAGTAGTTTTCAATGGTGAACATCATTATGTTGATCATATCTACTATATGATTCACGCTCGACCTTTCGGTCTCAGTGTTCCGAGGCCATATCTGCATATGCTAGGCTCATCAAGTTTAACCCGAGTATTCTGCGTGTGCAAAACTGGCTTGCACCCGTTGTAGATGAATGTAGAGCTTATCACACCCAATCATCATGTGGTGTCTCGGCACAACAAACTTTGGCAACGGTGCATACTCAGGGAGAACATTTTTACCTTGAAATTTAGTGAGAGATCATCTTATAATGCTACCGTCAATCAAAGCAAAATAAGATGCATAAAAGATAAACATCACATGCAATCAATATAAGTGATATGATATGGCCATCATCATCTTGTGCTTGTGATCTCCATCACTGAAGCACCGTCATGATCACCATCGTCACTGGCGCGGCACCTTGATCTCCATCGTAGCATCGTTGTTGCCTCGCCAACTATTTCTTCTACGACTATCGCTACCGCTTAGTGATAAAGTAAAGCAATTACACGGTGCTTGCATTGCATACAATAAAGCGACAACCATATGGCTCCTGCCAGTTGCCGATAACTCCGTTACAAAACATGATCATCTCATACAATAAATATAGCATCATGTCTTGACCATATCACATCACAATATGCCATGCAAAAACAAGTTAGACATCCTCTACTTTGTTGTTGCAAGTTTTACGTGGCTGCTACGGGCTTAGCAAGAACCGTTCTTACCTACGCATCAAAACCACAATGATAGTTTGTCAAGTTAGTGCTGTTTTAACCTTCTCAAGGACCGGGCGTAGCCACACTCGGTTCAACTAAAGTTGGAGAAACTGACACCCGCCAGCCACCTATGTGCAAAGCACGTCGGTAGAACCAGTCTCGCGTAAGCGTACGCGTAATGTCAGTCCGGGCCGCTTCATCCAACAATACCGCTGAACGAAAGTGTGACATGCTGGTAAGAAGCATGACTTGTATCGCCCACAACTCACTTGTGTTCTACTCGTGCATATAACATCCACAGATAAAACTTGGCTCGGATGCTACTATTGGGGAACGTAGCAATTTGAAAAAAAAAATCCTACGCACACTCTGGATCATGGTGATTTATAGCAACGAGAGGGGAGAGTGTGTCCACATACCCTTGTAGACCGAATGCGGAAGCGTTAGCACAACGTGGTTGATGTAGTCATACGTCTTCACGATCCGACCGATCCAAGTACCGAACGTACGGCACCTCCGAGTTCAGCACATGTTCAGCTCGATGATGTCCTGCGAACTCCGATCCAGCAGAGCTTCACGGCAGAGTTTCGTCAGCGCGACGGCGTGATGACGGTGATGATGTTGCTACCGACGCAGGGCTTCGCCTAAGCACCGCTACGATATAACCGAGGTGGAATATGATGGAGGGGGCACCACACACGGCTGTAATAGATCAACAGATCAACCTATGTGTTCTAGGGTGCCCCCTGTGTAACACCCCGGATGTGATTTTCCTAATATGTAATCCAACTCTTGCCGTTTCCGGCGTTAAGTTATTTTATTTTCTCGGGTTCGGGTTTTTGTCTCCGTGTGTTGTTGTCGTTGTCATGCACCTCATATCGTTTCATCATGTGCATTGCATTTGCATACGTGTTCATCTCATGCATCCGAGCTTTTTCCCCGTTGTCCATTTTACATTCCGGTGCTCCGTTCTCCTCCGGTGGTCATTTCTACCTTTCTTTCGTGTGTGGGGGTTAAACATTTCCAGATTGGACCGAGACTTGCCAAGTGGACTTGGTTTACTACCGGTAGACCGCCTGTCAAGTTTTGTATCATTTGGACTTCGTTTGATGCTCCAACGGTTAACCGAGGGACCGAGAAGGCCTCGTGTGTGTTGCAGCCCAACAACCCTCCAATTTGGCCCAAAACCCACCAAAACCCTCTCCATCATCTAGAGCGTTCGATCACGATCGCGTGGCCGAAAGCCGCACCTCATTTAGACTCTCCTAGCTCCCTCTATGCCTATTTAAAGACCCCCCTCCGAAATTCGCGGTTTCCCTCGTCGAAACCCTAGATCCACCTCTCTCCGCGTGGCCGGACACGTCCGCCGGCCGCCGGACACGTCCGCCGCCGCCCGCGACCAACCGCAGGCCGCCACGTGTCGCCGCCGCCTCCACCAACCGCGCCGGCCCGGAGAGCCCGCGCGCGGCCCTCCCGGCCCGGGTCGCCACCGCCGCCACCCGGGGCTTCCTCCTCCCTCCCGATGCCGCCTCGCCGCCGCACTCGCCGGCCGGCGTGCCGCGAGTCTCCGCCGCGCCGCCGCAAGCCCACGCCGCCGGCTCCTCGCCCCGGCCGCCGCCCCCGCCGACCCGGTCGCTGAGCCCGCGCCGCCGAGCTCCGTCCGGCGGGTCTCCTCTCCTCTCCCTCGGCTTCGTCCCCCGGCCACCGTGACCACAACTCCGACGAGCTTCAAGTTCCCCGGCGAACCTCGTTTTCCGTGCGGCCAGATCTGGATCCGGATTTCAGATCGGTTGATTTTTTGCCCCGAAACCCTAATTATTTTGCTATGTTCGTCGCATCGTATCTCTGCATCCGTAGCTCCGTTTTGGGCATATAGCATATCAAAGTGTTCGTCTCAGAGAGCACATCATTTCATCTCATTGCATCATTTTCATTTGAGTTCATCTTAATGCCCGAAATGCTGTTGGAAGAGTGCTATTTGAGATAATTGTCAGATATGCTGCTCTAATTAGATATTTGTCATTTTTGCCATGATTATTGTGTGCATGATATGCCCCTGAGCTGAGTTTTGTTATATGTTTTGCCATCTTTCCATAGGTGCAAACCATGCATTTTTGTGATGTGTGTGGTGACTAGCACAAGCTTGCAAAATGGTGCATTCGTTAATGCTGATTTCAGGGACTTAGCAATTCCACCAAGTCCTTGATCTGTTTATTTCAATATGTCATATGTTCATGTTGTTTCCTAGCGATCCGTGCCTATTTTGAGGATGATCAGTAAGGATGATTTGTTAATCTTGTAGTGCTCTATCCATCCATGTATTTGCTTGCAATTATGGAGCACCCTAGCTTGAGTCAATCGAGCTCTACTTTTGGTATTTCGTAAATCTGGGCAGATTGTCTACTTGTGAGCGATTTTACCGAGGATGTTGTAGTTGATCCGTGCATGCTATGTTATTGTTCTTGCCATGTCTACCTTGTATAATGTGTATTCTTGATGGGTGTATGATTAGATTGTCATGACTTGCTCTGTAGTGAGTGTATCGAGCTCGTAAACATGCCTACTTGATATCTGTTTTGCATGCTCCAGTTTTCACTAAGTCTGTGATCTGATTATGTTTTTGCCATGTTCACATGCTTGCAAATGTATTTTCTGATCCCTTTTGGCTCAAGGCCACTAAGGGACTTTTGTTAAGATCTTTGAGTAGCTCCATGCCATTCTTTACTTTGCCATGATCAGGTCCTGTAGCATATAGTTTTCATGCTCCAAAGTGTACTACCTGATCTGAGATTCCAGACAAGTGTAAATTTCACTAAGTCCGAAATCTGTTTACCAAATGCATTTTTCCATGCTTGTTTGAACCTGTTAATGGATGAATTGGCCGTAGCTCAGTGTTCATCTTTTGTTAAGCATCATGAATGGATCCCTGCCATGTATTTTGTTTCCATGTTTGAGTGATGTAGCATGTTCATCTTGTTGCATTTAGATGGCTACTTGCTGTAAATCACAGACCGGTGCCATATTTGAATTGCTTGCCATTTCCAAACCGTAACTCCGATTCCGGAGTTCTTTAAATCGTTTTCAAGCGATTTCATCTCACCTTTCTAGTGGCACACTTGGATTTCCAAGTTGAGGCTAGATTAATTCATTCCTTGTCAAATATTGCATATGCATCACATATCGCATCCCGCATAGCATACCATGTTTGCATCATATTGTTTGAGTTTGCACGTGGTTGATTGCGTTCCGTTTGCTTGTTTGTCTTGTTTGGGTAGAGCCGGGAGACGAGTTCGCTAACGAGGAGCCTGTTGAGTTTGCTTTCGAGGATCCAGTCAACTCTGACAACTTTGCAGGCAAGATGATCATACCCTCGAAATCACTTCTATCTTTGCTTTGCTAGATGCTCGCTCTTTTGCTATGCCTATGCTACGATGCCTACCACTTGCTTTTCATGCCTCCCAAATTGCCATGTCAAAACTCTAACCCCCCATGTCCTAGCAAACCGTTGATTGGCTATGTTACCGCTTTGCTCAGCCCCTCTTATAGCGTTGCTAGTTGCAGGTGAAGATTGGAGACCGTTCCTTGTTGGAACATGATTTACTTGTTGGGATATCATTATACTAACTTGTTATCTTAATGCATCTATATACTTGGTAAAGGGTGGAAGGCTCGGCCTCTTGCCTAGTGTTTTGTTCCACTCTTGCCGCCCTAGTTTCCGTCATATCAGTGTTATGTTCCCGGATTTTGCGTTCCTTACGCGGTTGGGTGATAATGGGAACCCCTTGACAGTCCGCCTTGAATAAAACTCCTCCAGCAATGCCCAACCTTGGTTTTACCATTTGCCACCTAGCCTTTTCCCTTGGGTTTCGCGGACTCAAGGGTCATCTTATTTTAAACCCCCGGGTCAGTGCTCCTCTGAGCGTTGGTCCAACCTAGAGCACCGTGCGGGGCCGTCCCTTGGCAACTTGGGTTACGTTGGCTCCCGTACGCTTAGCTTATCCAGTGTGCCCTGAGAACGAGATATGTGCAGCTCCTATCGGGATTTGTCGGCACAGCAGGTGGTGTTGCTGGACTTGTTTTACCATTGTCGGAGTTGTCTTGTAGAACCGGGATACCTAGTCTGATCGGAATGTCTCGGGAGGAGGTCTATTCCTTCGTTGACCGTGAGAGCTTGTCATGGGCTAAGTTGGGACTCCCCTACAGGGATTTGAACTTTCGAAAGTCGTGCCCATGGTTATGGGCAGATGGGCATTTGTTAATGTCCGGTTGTAGATAACTTGAACCTTAACTTAATTAAAATGAATCAACTGTGTGAGTTACCGTGATGGTCTCTTCTCGGCGGAGTCCGGGAAGTGAACACGGTGTTGGAGTAATGCTTGTCGCAGGTTGCTCTCTAGTTACTCGTTCGCGCTTTGCCTTTCTCTTCTCGCTCTCTCTTGCGAACAGGTTAGCCACCATATATGCTAGTCGCTTGCTGCAGCTCCACATATTTACCTTGCCTTACCTATAAGCTTAAATAGTCTTGATCGCGAGGGTGCGAGATTGCTGAGTCCCTGTGGCTCACAGATTACTTCCAAACCAGATGCAGGGCGTGATGACTCCATTCCAGATGACGCGCTTGAGCTCAAGTGGGAGTTCGATGAGGACTCACGCCGTTACTATGTGTCTTTCCCTAATGATCAGTAGTGGTGCCCAGTTGGGGCGATCGGGACCGTGTCACATGTTGGGTTTATCTTTTATTTTGGCGCCGTAGTCGGGCCATGAGTGTTTGATTGATGTAATGCTATTTATGTACTTTGATAGACGTGGCGAGTGTAAGCCAACTATGTATCTCCCCTTTTATTATTTATATATTACATGGGATGTTGTGAAGATTGCCTAACTTGCGACATTGCTTTCAATGCGGTTATGCCTCTAAGTCGTGCCTCGACACGTAGGAGATATAGCCGTATAGAGGGTGTTACACCCTGCCCCCATATATAAAGGAGCAAGGGGGGAGAAGGCCGGCCAGGAGGAGGGCGTGCCAGGGGGGAGTCCTACTCCCACCGGGAGTAGGACTCCTCCTTTTCCTTGTTGGAGTAGGAGAGTGAAGGAAGGGAGAGAGGAGGAGAAGGAAAGGGGGGTGCCCCTGAGGGAGTCCTGGATTAGGGGGTCCTCGGACAGCCGGACTATATCTCTTGGCCGGACTATTGGACTATGAAGATACAAGATTAAAGACTCCGTCCCGTGTTCGGGTGGGACTCTCCTTTGCGTGGAAGGCAAGCTTGGCAATTCGGATATGTAGATATCCTCCCTTGTAACCGACTCTGTGTAACCCTAGCCCCCTCCGGTGTCTATATAAACTGGAGGGTTTTAGTCCGTAGGACAGCAACAATCATACCATATGCTAGCTTCTAGGGTTTAGCCTCTCAGATCTCATGGTAGATCAACTCTTGTAATACCCATATCATCAAGATCAATCAAGCAGGAAGTAGGGTATTACCTCCATTGAGAGGGCCCGAACCTGGGTAAACATTGTGTCCCCCGCCTCCTGTTACCATCCGCCTTAGACGCACAGTTCAGGACCCCCTACCCAAGATCCGCCGGTTTTGACACCGACATTGGTGCTTTCATTGAGAGTTCCACTGTGCCGTCACAATCAAGGCTTGATGGCTCCTTCGATCATCGGCAACGATGCGATCCAGGGTGTGGTTTTCCTCCCCGGACAGATCTTCGTATTTGGCAGCTTTGTACTGTGGGCCAACTCGCTTGGCTATCTGGAGCAGATCGAGAGCTACGCCCTGGCCATCAGGTCAGGTTTGGAAGCTTGAACTATACCGCCGACATCCGCGGAGACTTAATGTTCGACAGATTGGAACCCATGTCAGGTGCGTCGCACAGTCACGATGGGCATGATTTAGCTCTGCCGATGGACAGTGTTCGAGAGATCACACCTGTAACTACTCCGGGCCTCAATCCGTAACAAATCGCGCCATCCGAGGACGGGTGGATGGACCCCGCCATGGAGGCCGCACACTCAGCAGCGATAGAGCCGAATGCTAACTTCACCTCCTATGAGACCTATGTTGACAGACACTCGGATTCGTCCCCGGCCACAGACTCCGAACCGCTCACGTCCATGCCCATCCAATCTGATTGGGCACCGATCATGGAGTTCACCTCCGTGGATATCTTTCAGCACTCGCCCTTAGGCGATGTGCTAAACTCATTACGGTCTCTCTCCTTGTCAGGAGACCCGTGTTCGAACTATGTCCGGGTCGAGTGGGAAGCGGATGGCGAATAAATCTGTTCCCCACCCACCACCCACTTAGTAGCCACTGTCGACGACCTAACCGACATGCTCGACCTTGAAGACATCAACAGTATGGACGATGATGCGGGAGAAGAATAGGAACCACCGCCCGCAGGGCGCTGGACTGCCACCTCATTGTATGATATATACATGGTGGACACGCCCAATGAAAGCAATGGCAATAAGGAAACGGAGGATAATCCCCCCGAGAAGCAATCCAAGAGCCGGCATCATCGGCGCCGCTCTAAGCCCCGCCATAGCAAAAACAACGATACCGGCACAGGAGACAATAACGCTGCAAATAGTGACGAAGACAAAGACAATCCCCTCCAGCCACGCTTTGAGCAGGAGGATGGGCAAGCCAACCCTAAGGAATAGGCAGCAGACAGAGAATCAAAGGATGACAATTACATGCCTCTATCCGAAGACGAGGTGAGCCTCAGCGACGAAGAACTTATCGTGCCTGAGGATCCCGTCGAACAGGAGCGCTTCAAGCGCCGACTTATTGCCACAGCAAAAAGCGTGAATAAAAAGCAACAGCAGCTTCAAGCTGAGCAAGATCTACTAGCGGATAGATGGACTGAGGTCCTGGCAGTCGAGGAACACGAACTCGAGCGCCCAATCAAAAGTTTCCCAAAGCGCAGGTTGCTACCCCAACTTGAAGAGGAAGCATTAAAGCATGCACTTCCAGCGTATGACGCGGCAGACCAGCCACCTCGTGGCCCGGACAAGGTGGCATATAAGCCCGAAGTCCAGCCCACACCCCGTCGCCAGTCAAACAAAAACAGCAAGGCCCGGGGTAACACGCAGGACCTGCGAGACTTATTGGAAAACAATGCAGGACACAAAAAATCGATCTTCGGATCATGAGGGCGCGCCCCAACACATGACGACGACCATCATGCAGGATATACCAAAAGCAAATCCGGTCGGGCCGAACACAGCAAACAAGACTCGTACGAACTGCGTCGCGACATAGCCCGGCACAGAGGCGCCACACGATACTCGACCGTCCATGTCCTGCACGATATTCTTCCTCCCATAAATACTCGACCATCCATGCCAAATTCATGGCAAACCAGGAACACCAGCCAATCATACCAACAAAGAATGTTGGGTCTTCAAACAAGCTGGCAGGTTAGGCGCCAAAAACAATGACAAGGGGTCTCAAAGCGATGACAGCGACGAGGAGCCCAGATCACCAAATAGAGGAGGGCAAAAGAAAACTCTCCAGCAAATCCAAACGGTGAATATGGTAAACGCCACCCACACTCCGAACCCGGACCGGATGCACGTCCTTAGGGATGTCGACCTAATTAAACCAGTCAGCCCGCAATACAAACTAGGGCTGATCACCTTCAACAAAATGGATCATCCGGTCAACACCAGTCATGGCAATCCAGCCGCACTAGTCCTTGACCCAATAATTGACGGGTTCCACCTCACACGAGTCCTTATGGATGGAGGCAGCAGCCTAAATCTGCTTTACCAGGACACTGTGCGCAAGATGGGCATCGATCATTTGATGATCAAACCCACTAAAGCCACCCTTAGAGGTATTATACCGGGCGTGGGGACCAGCTGTACCTGTTGGAAATATGCCCTAGAGGCAATAATAAAATGGTTATTATTATATTTCTTTGTTCATGATAATTGTCTATTGTTCATGCTATAATTGTGTTATCCGGAAATCGTAATACATGTGTGAATACATAGACCACAACACATCCCTAGTGAGCCTCTAGTTGACTAGCTCGTTGATCAAAAGATAGTCATGGTTTCCTGACTATGGACATTGGCTGTCATTGATAACGGGATCACATCATTAGGAGAATGATGTGATGGACAAGACCCAATCCTAAGCATAGCTCAAAGATCGTGTAGTTCGTTTGCTGTAGCTTTTCTGAATGTCAAGTATCATTTCCTTAGACCATGAGATTGTGCAACTCCCGGATACCGTAGGAGTGCCTTGGGTGTGCCAAACATCACAACGTAACTGGGTGACTATAAAGGTACATTACAGGTATCTCCGAAGGTGTCTGTTGGGTTGGCACGAACTGAGACTGGGATTTGTCACTTCGTATGATGGAGAGGTATCTCTGGGCCCACTCGGTAATGCATCATCACAATGAGCTCAATGTGATCAAGTGGTTGATCACGGGATCATGCATTACGGTACGAGTAAAGTGACTTGCCGGTAACGAGACTGAACAAGGTATTGGGATACCGACGATCGAGTCTCGGGCAAGTAACGTACCGATTGACAAAGGGAATTGTATAAATTGATTGAATCCTCGACATCGTGGTTCATCCGATGAGATCATCGTGGAGCATGTGGGAGCCAATATGGGTATCCAGATCCCGCTGTTGGTTATTGACCGGAGAGTCGTCTCGGTCATGTCTGCATGTCTCCCGAACCCGTAGGGTCTACACACTTAAGGTTCAGTGACGCTAGGGTTGTTAGGAAGACTTGTATGTGATTACCGAATGTTGTTCGGAGTCCCGGATGAGATCCCAGACGTCACGAGGAGTTCCGGAATGGTCCGGAGGTAAAGATTTATATATGGGAAGTTGTCATACAGTCGCCGGAAAGGTTCGGGGGCATATCGGTATTGTACCGGGGCCACCGGAGGGGTTCCGGGGGTCCACCGGGAGGGGCCACCTCTTCCGAAGGGACTTATGGGATGTATGGAGAAGGGAACCAGCCCAAGTAGGCTGGGGCACCACACCCCCCTAGGGCCCATGCGCCTAGGGTTGGGGGGAAACCCTAAGGGGGGCGCCCCCTTGCTTGGGGGGCAAGCCCCCCTCCCCTTGGACGCCGCCCCCCCCTCTAGAGGGGGCCGGCCCCCTTCCCCCTTCCCCTGTAAATAGAGGGGTGAGGGGAGGGCTGCATACAACATCCAAGGCGCAGCCCCTCCCCTCCCCAACACCTCTCCTCCTCCGTAAGAGCTTGGCGAAGCCCTGCCGGAGTACTACAGCTTCACCACCACCACGCCGTCGTGCTGCTGTTGGAGCCCTCTTCCTCAACCTCTCCCTCCTCCTTGCTGGATCAAGGCGCGGGAGACGTCCTCGCTCCGTACGTGTGTTGAATGTGGAGGTGCCGCCCGTTCGGTGCAAGGATCTTCGGTGATTTGGATCACGACGAGTACGACTCCATCAACCCCGTTCTCTTGAACGCTTCCGCTCGTGATCTACAAGGGTATGTAGATGCACTCCTCTCTCCCTCGTTGCTAGATGACTCCATAGATTGATCTTGGTGATGCGTAGAAAATTTTAAAATTCTGCAATGTTCCCCAATAGTGGCATCATGAGCTAGGTCTATGCGTAGTTACTATGCACGAGTAGAACACAAAGCAGTTGTGGGCGTCGATATTGTCAATTATCTTGCCGTTACTAGTCTTATCTTGATTCGGCGGCATTGTGGGACGAGGCAGCCCGGACCAACCTTACACGTACGCTTACGTGAGACCGGTTCCACTGACTGACATGCACTAGTTGCATAAGGTGGCTGGCGGGTGTCTGTCTCTCCCACTTTAGTCGGATCGGATGCGATGAACAGGGTCCTTATGAAGGGTAAATAGAAATTGGCAATTCACGTTGTGGTTTTGGCGTAGGTAAGAAACGTTCTTGCTAGAAACCTATAGCAGCCACGTAAAAACTTGCAACAACAATTAGAGGACGTCTAACTTGTTTTTGCACCAAGTGTTTTGTGATGTGATATGGCCAAAGGATGTGATGAATGATATATGTGATGTATGAGATGATCATGTTCTTGTAATAGGAATCACGACTTGCATGTCGATGAGTATGACAACCGGCAGGAGCCATAGGAGTTGTCTTTATTTATTTATGACCTGCATGTCAACATAAATGTCATGTAATTACTTTACTTTATTGCTAAAGCGTTAGCCATAGTAGTAGAAGTAATAGATGACGAGACAACTTCAAGAAGACACGATGATGGAGATCATGATGATGGAGATCATGGTGTCATGCCGGTGACAACGATGATCATGGAGCCCCGAAGATGGAGATCAAAAGGAGCAAATGATATTGGCCATATCATGTCACTATTTGATTGCATGTGATGTTTATCATGTTTTGCATCTTATTTGCTTAGAACGACGGTAGCTTAGATAAGATGATCCCTCGAAATAATTTCAAGAAAGTGTTCCCCCTAACTGTGCACCATTGCGAAGGTTTGTTGTTTCGAAGCACCATGTGATGATCGGGTGTGATAGATTCTAATGTTCGAATACAACGGGTGTAAGCCAGATTTACACATGCAATACACTTAGGTTGACTTGACGAGCCTAGCATGTACAGACATGGCCTCGGAACACGGAAGACCGAAAGGTCGAGCATGAGTCATATAGAAGATACGATCAACATGAAGATGTTCACTGATGTTGACTAGTCCGTCTCACGTGATGATCGGACACGGCCTAGTTAACTCGGATCATGTTATACTTAGATGACCGGAGGGATGTCTATCTGAGTGGGAGTTCATTGATTAATTTGATTAGATGAACTTAATTATCATGAACTTAGTCTAAAATCTTTACAATATGCCTTGTAGATCAAATGGCCCACGTTGTCCTCAACTTCAATGCGTTCCTAGAGAAAACCAAGCTGAAAGACGATGGCAGCAACTATACGGACTGGGTCCGGAACCTGAGGATCATCCTCATAGCTGCCAAGAAAGATTATGTCCTAGAAGCACCGCTAGGTGACGCACCTGTCCCAGAGAACCAAGACGTTATGAACGCTTGGTAGTCACGAGCTGATGATTACTCCCTCGTTCAGTGCGGCATGCTTTACAGCTTAGAACCGGGGATCCAAAAGCATTTTGAGAGACATGGAGCATATGAGATGTTCGAAGAGCTGAAAATGGTTTTTCCAGCTCATGCCTGGGTCGAGAGATATGAAGTCTCCGACAAGTTCTTCAGCTGTAAGATGGAGAAAAATAGTTCTGTCAGTGAGCACATACTCAGAATGTCTGGGTTGCATAACCGCTTGGCTCAGCTGGGAGTTAATCTCCCGGATGACGCGGTCATTGACAGAATCCTTCAGTCGCTTCCACCAAGCTACAAGAGCTTTGTGATGAACTTCAATATGCAGCGGATGGAAAAGACCATTCCTGAGGTGTATTCAATGCTGAAATCAGCAGAGGTGGAAATCAAAAAGGAACATCAAGTGTTGATGGTGAATAAAACCACTAAGTTCAAGAAAGGCAAGGGTAAGAAGAACTTCAAGAAGGACGGCAAGGGAGTTGCCGCGCCCGGTAAGCAAGTTGTCGGGAAGAAGCCAAAGAATGGACCCAAGCCCGAGACTGAGTGTTTTTATTGCAAGGGAAGTGGTCACTGGAAGCAGAACTGCCCCAAATACTTAGCAGACAAGAAGGCCGGCAACACTAAAGGTATATGTGATATAGATGTAATTGATGTGTACCTTACCAGTACTCGTAGTAGCTCCTGGGTATTTGATACCGGTGCGGTTGCTCACATTTGTAACTCAAAGCAGGAGCTGCGGAATAAGCGGAGACTGGCGAAGGACGAGGTGACGATGCGCATCGGGAATGGTTCCAAGGTCGATGTGATCGCCGTCGGCACGCTACCTCTACATTTACCTACGGGATTAGTTTTAAACCTCAATAATTGTTATTTAGTGCCAGCTTTGAGCATGAACATTGTATCAGGATCTCGTTTAATTCGAGATGGCTACTCATTTAAATCCAAGAATAATGGTTGTTCTATTTATATGAGAGGTTTATTCTTAATGAATCTCGAGCGTAATGCTACACATATTCATAGTGTGAATACCAAAAGATGTAAGGTTGATAATGATAGTCCCACATACTTGTGGCACTGCCGCCTTGGTCATATAGGTGTCAAACGCATGAAGAAGCTCCATGCAGATGGACTTTTAGAGTCTCTTGATTACGAATCATTTGACACGTGCGAACCATGCCTCATGGGTAAAATGACCAAGACTCCGTTCTCAGGAACAATGGAGCGAGCAACCAACTTATTGGAAATCATACATACTGACGTGTGCAGTCCAATGAGTGTTGAGGCTCGCGGTGGCTATCGTTATGTTCTCACCCTCACTGATGACTTGAATAGATATGGGTATGTCTACTTAATGAAACATAAGTCTGAAACCTTTGAAAAGTTCAAGGAATTTTAGAGTGAGGTTGAGAATCAACGTGACAGGAAAATCAAGTTCTTGCGATCAGATCGTGGGGGAGAATACTTGAGTCACGAATTTGGCACACACTTAAGAAAATGTGGAATAGTTTCACAACTCACGCCGCCTGGAACACCTCAGTGTAATGGTGTGTCCGAATGTCGTAATCGCACTCTATTAGATATGGTGCGATCTATGATGTCTCTTACCAATTTACCGCTGTCATTTTGGGGCTATGCTTTAGAGACTGCCGCATTCACTTTAAATAGGGCTCCGTCGAAATCCGTTGACACGACACCGTATGAATTATGGTTTGGGAAGAAACCTAAGTTGTCGTATTTAAAAGTTTGGGGATGCGATGCTTATGTCAAGAAACTTCAACCTGAAAAGCTCGAACCCAAATCGGAAAAAATGCGTCTTCATAGGATATCCTAAAGAAACTATTGGGTATACCTTCTACCTCAGATCCGAAGGCAAGATCTTTGTTGCTAAGAATGGGTCCTTTCTGGAGAAAAAGTTTCTCTCGAAAGAAATAAGTGGGAGGAAAGTAGAACTTGATGAAGTATTACCTCTTGAACCGGTAAGTGGCGTAGCTCAAAAAATGTTCCTGAGGTGTATGCACCGACTAGAGAGGAAGTTAATGATGATGATCATGAAACTTCAGATCCAGTTACTACTGAACTTCGTAGGTCCATGAGGACACGTTCCGCACCAGAGTGGTACGGCAACCCTGTCTTGGAAATCATGTTGTTAGACAACGGTGAACCTTCGAACTATGAAGAAGCGATGGCGGGCCCGGATTCCGACAAATGGCTGGAAGCCTTGAAATCCGAGATAGGATCCATGTATAAAAACGAAGTATGGACTTTGACTGACTTGCCCGATGATCGGCGAGCCATAGAAAATAAATGGATCTTTAAGAAGAAGACAGACGCAGATGGTAATGTGACCATCTATAAAGCTCGGCTTGTCGCTAAGGGTTATCGACAAGTTCAATGGGTTGACTATGATGAGACTTTCTCACCCGTAGCGAAGCTGAAGTCCGTCCGAAACATGTTAGCAATTGCCGCATTCTATGATTATGAGATATGGCAAATGGACGTCAAAACGGCATTCCTTAATGGCTTCCTTAAGGAAGAATTGTATATGATGCAGCCGGAAGGTTTTGTCGATCCTAAGAATGCTGACAAGGTGTGCAAGCTCCAACGCTCGATTTATGGGCTGGTGCAAGCATCTCGGAGTTGGAACATTCGTTTTGATGAGATGATCAAAGCGTTTGGGTTTACGCAGACTTATGGAGAAGCCTGTATTTACAAGAAAGTGAGTGGGAGCTCTGTAGCATTTCTCATATTATATGTGGATGACATACTGTTGATGGGAAATGATATAGAATTCTTGGAAAGCATAAAGGCCTACTTGAACAAATGTTTTTCAATGAAGGACCTTGGAGAAGCTGCTTATATATTAGGCATCAAGATCTATAGAGATGGATCGAGACGCCTCATTGGTCTTTCACGGAGTACGTACCATGACAAGATATTGAAGAAGTTCAAGATGGATCAGTCAAAGAAGGGGTTCTTGCCTGTATTGCAAGGTACGAGATTGAGCACGGCTCAATGCCCCACCACGGCAAAAGATAGAGAAAAGATGAGTATCGTCCCCTATGCCTCGGCCATAGGGTCTATCATGTATGCTATGCTATGTACTAGACCTGATGTAAACCTTGTCATAAGTTTGGTAGGAAGGTACCAAAGTAATCCCGGCATGGAACACTGGACAGCGGTCAAGAATATCCTGAAGTACCTGAAAAGGACTAAGGAAATGTTTCTTGTTTATGGAGGTGACGAAGAGCTCGTCGTAAAAGGTTACGTCGATGCTAGCTTCGACACAGATCTGGATGACTCTAAGTCACAAACCGGATACGTGTATATTTTGAATGGTGGGGCAGTAAGCTGGTGCAGTTGCAAGCAAAGTGTTGTGGCGGGATCTACATGTGAAGCGGAGTACATGGCAGCCTCAGAGGCAGCACCAGAAGCAGTGTGGGTGAAGGAGTTCATTACCGACCTAGGAGTCAGACCCAATGCGTCGGGCCCGATGACTCTCTTCTGTGACAACACTGGAGCTATTGCCCTTGCCAAGGAGCCCAGGTTTCACAGGAAGACCAGGCATATCAAGCGTCGCTTCAACTCCATTTGTGAAAGTGTTCAAAATGGAGACATAGAGATTTGTAAAGTACATACGGACCTGAATGTGGCAGATCAGTTGACTAAACCTCTCCCTAGAGAAAAACATGATCAACACCAGAACTGCATGGGTGTTCGATTCATCACAATGTAACTAGAATATTGACTCTAGTGCAAGTGGGAGACTATTGGAAATATGCCCTAGAGGCAATAATAAAATGGTTATTATTATATTTCTTTGCTCATGATAATTGTCTATTGTTCATGCTATAATTGTGTTATCCGGAAATCGTAATACATGTGTGAATACATAGACCACAACACGTCCCTAGTGAGCCTCTAGTTGACTAGCTCGTTGATCAAAAGATAGTCATGGTTTCCTGACTATGGACATTGGATGTCATTGATAACGGGATCACATCATTAGGAGAATGATGTGATGGACAAGACCCAATCCTAATCATAGCTCAAAGATCGTGTAGTTCGTTTGCTGTAGCTTTTCTGAATGTCAAGTATCATTTCCTTAGACCATGAGATTGTGCAACTCCCGGATACCGTAGGAGTGCCTTGGGTGTGCCAAACGTCACAACGTAACTGGGTGACTATAAAGGTACATTACAGGTATCTCCGAAAGTGTCTGTTGGGTTGGCACGAATCGAGACTAGGATTTGTCACTCCGTATGACGGAGAGGTATCTCTAGGCCCACTCGGTAATGCATCATCATAATGAGCTCAATGTGATCAAGTGGTTGATCACGGGATCATGCATTACGGTACAAGTAAAGTGACTTGCCGGTAACGAGACTGAACAAGGTATTGGGATACCGATGATCGAGTCTCGGGCAAGTAATGTACCGATTGACAAAGGGAATTGTATACAGATTGATTGAATCCTCGACATCGTGGTTCATCCGATGAGATCATCGTGGAGCATGTGGGAGCCAAGATGGGTATCCAGATCCCGCTGTTGGTATTTACCGGAGAGTCGTCTCGGTCATGTCTGCATGTCTCCCGAACCCGTAGGGTCTACACACTTAAGGTTCGGTGATGCTAGGGTTTTTAGGAAGACTTGTATGTGATTACCGAATGTTGTTTGGAGTCCCGGATGAGATCCCGGACATCACGAGGAGTTCCGGAATGGTCCGAGGTAAAGATTTATATATGGGAAGTTGTCATACGGTCGCCGGAAAGGTTCGGGGGCATATCGGTATTGTACCGGGGCCACTAGAGGGGTTTCGGGGGTCAACCGGGAGGGGCCACCTCTTCCGGAGGGCCTTATGGGCTGTATGGAGAAGGGAACCAGCCCAAGTGGGCTGGGGCGCCACACCCCCTAGGGCCCATGTGCCTAGGGTTGGGGGGAAACCCTAAGGGGGGCGCCCCCTTGCTTGGGGGGCAAGCCCCCCTCCCCTTGGCCGCCGCCCCCCTCTAGATCTCATCTAGAGGGGGCCGGCCCCTTCCCCCCTTCCCCTATAAATAGAGGGGTGAGTGGAGGGCTGCATACAACATCCAAGGCGCAGCCCCTCCCCTCCCCAACACCTCTCCTCCTCCGTAAGAGCTTGGCGAAGCCCTACCAGAGTACTGCAGCTTCACCACCACCACGCCGTCGTGCTGCTGTTGGAGCCCTCTTCCTCAACCTCTCCCTCCTCCTTGCTGGATCAAGGCACGGGAGACGTCCTTGCTCCGTACGTGTGTTGAACACGGAGGTGCCGTCCGTTCGGCGCTAGGATCTTCGGTGATTTGGATCACGACGAGTACGACTCCATCAACCCCGTTCTCTTGAATGCTTCCGCTCGTGATCTACAAGGGTATGTAGATGCACTCCTCTCTCCCTCGTTGCTAGATGACTCCATAGATTGATCTTGGTGATGTGTAGAAAATTTTAAAATTCTGCTACGTTCCCCAACAGTACCGGCTCCATCGCCCTCAAGGTAGTCTTCGGATCACCGGACAATTACCGTGCCGAGGAGTTAATCTTCGACATCGTCCCCTTTTGCAATGATTATCAAGCACTGCTCGGGAGAACTGCGTTCGCTCGATTCAACGCGGTGCCACGTTATGCCTACCATAAACTCAAGATGCCCGGTCCACGCGGCGTCATCACGGTTAATGGCGAGGCCGAACTCTCCCTCGGTACCATAGAGTACGCCGCCGCTTTAAATAGCAGAAGCAATGGAGGGCACCTTTCAGTCAAACCTTGAGTCGATGGCCAAACCCCGGACACATTCAAAGTAGTCCGAACTACTTCACGGCAGGATAGCCAGGCTCGTCCAGGGCTCAACTAAACATTCCGGCGAAGTCCAGAACATGCCACATATCGTGGCTCAACTGCTCTCCGGCACACAAATATTTCTTACATTCCCATTGCAGGCTCACCTTCGCGCAGACCGGGACTGGTGACATTGTAACAACTCGAACGCACCAGGGAATCTTTAGAGATTCCTCGTGACGTCCATCCGACTACACTCCGGATCTAGACACAGCTTCTTCCTCCGTGGTCCCAGCAGGTTCCATAGTCATATTCCCCTTTTTATCACATTAACTGTACTCGTACGCATCGACGTATCATTCAAATACAACATGTGGATTTATATGATGCTTATTTGCTGTTATTTCTTATTGAAACTCTTTTGTTAAGTGGCATCCGTACACCGCGATATGCCTTTGCCAGGGTCTTCGTTTTACCCATAATACGGCAATAAAGTCCGAACACCTTCACGGAAGTTCGACACACCGAACTTGCAACATTATATGCATCAGCTCCGAATCATGTCATGGGTCAAATGTTGGGTTTGCCCGGCTCCCATGTTTTGCTGCCTTACGTTCCGCTATATCGGCTAAGGCGGCACAGGGAGAACTACTGCGATTGTGTCCCGGTTCTTCCAGACGAGCACCTCAGTAGAGAAAGCCGAAAACTGACTGTCATGATACAGCGAGAGCCAGTCAGCTGTTCGAGAGGTTGTAAAATCTTTAAGGATTTATCCCGCATAATGCCACAACCAATGCAGCGCGTGATGGATCGGTTCTTCTTCCGATCAGGTGCTTATAGGGCCCCTCTGCGGTCTTCCGAACACCAGGGGCTGTGCCTACCTTCCTAATGCTCCTATGGCTAAGTGAGAATGATAAAGCCCTATAGTCCGATTGCCTGGTTCGCTGTGCTGAACACCTCCTTCAAAGGACCCAAAACTGGGGTAAAGAGTGATCAGGTTTATCCCGAACACCCCCGTATTTCTTACGAGGGGGCAGAAGCCGACGACTGACCAATTCTCAGGTTTAATACGTAAACGGCCGCGCAGGAGGGTAAACTTTTATAACAGGCAATAAATAATAGAAATGACCTTGTTCACACATTACAAATGACAACATGACTATATTCATGGAAATATAATGTCCTTGGTGCATTGCTCCGCTGCAAGGCAGGATCCTTTCAGGACACTTTCATAATACAATTCGGGCTTGCGATGCTCCTTTCCCTCTGGCGGTCCCTTGGTCATCAACTTTTCAGCATCCATCTTCCCCCAGTGCACCTTTGCGCAGGCAAAGGCCATTCGTGCACCTTCTATACAGACCGACCACTTGATGACATCAAGTTGAGGGTAGGCACTAACAAGTCGCTTCACAAGCCCGAAGTAGCTACCTGAAATCGGCTCGGCGGGCCATAGCGGGATAATCAAATCCTTCATGGCTAGTTTGGCCGCCTTATGCAGTTCGATCAGTTGTTTCAGTTGATCGGTAAAAGGCACCGGATAATTCGGTGCCAGATACTGCGACCAGAAGAGCTTATCCATAGTATTCCCCTCTTCGGCTCGATAGAATTGGGAGGCATCCGATATGCTGCGAGGAAGTTCCACAAATACCCCTGGAGAAATTTGAACTTCAAATTATAAAGCATAATTTTTTCCTCAAGTACTTGCTTTACATGGAAGAAGACCTTACCCACCGTGATCTCCCTCGCCTCTTGGATCCCCTGCAGGGCGCCTTGGGTTTCCCCACGGGCATCGCACACGGCCTGATGAGCCCTGGTGAGTTCGGATTCTTTCTTCATTAAACTCTGCTCCAGGGCCTTGCATTTTTTCATGGCCTCTTGGAGCTCTCGCTTAGCTTCCACAACCTTGGCCTCGTGCTTCTCACGAAGAGCCTGCTCTGCGACTGCCTTTTCCTCGGCCTCGGCAACAACCTTCTTCAGAGCCTCAACTTCGGTCATCACCCCTGGCGCAAATCATGACACATATTCTATCATACTGAAAATTCGTTCGCACTGAACGCAAGCAACATTTGTGCATATCTTGTTGATCTTCCAACTGCCTTTTTAACTGGCCAAGCTCCGCTTCGGCCCGCTCCAGACTTTGATTCAGTCTGGAAACCTTCGCGGTATGAGCGGCAGTAACCGCTACAGATGTCTGCTTACAAAAGAAGAGATATAGATGTCATCAAATGAGTCTTCCTGCGAAAAATATATTTGATCCTTTGTCTGGTTCTTTCGTTCACCGGATAGTGTATCAGGGGCTACTATCCATACTATGACACTCTTCAAAACCGTACAAAACATACCTCAAAACCTCTTATAAGGTCAATACAGGCTTAATTCAGTCAATTTTCAGCGAACTGAATCTTTTCAATCACCGCACCCATAAGGGCATGGTGTTCATCGACGATGGAGGCACTCTTCAGCGCCGCCAATAAAGCACTCGGCGCCTCTGGTTGGACAGAGGTTGCTGGTGGAACGGGGACGCCCTCTCCAGCCGAGGAAGGCTACCTACTAGATTCTGGAGCCGTATGGGTCTCTGAAACTGTGTCCGGCTGGGGGCCGAATTCAAGATGGTCCCCGCTGTCGACTCCTAGGGGGTTCTTCTCCCCCATGTCTCCGGCCCCTGAAGTTTGACCTCCAGGCGCCGCCTTCACGATTTTCGCTGCCCCTCCTTGGACGGAGTCCCTCTGGGACGAAGCCTCGGTGTTGATCACATATTTGGGGGGGGGGGGGGGGCCTTCGGAGGCGTCCCGCTCTCCAGAGCATCCGAGCTTGGCAAGTCCCCTGACGAGGATTGTTCAGAACGGGACCCCGTCGGACTACAAAAAATATGGCTCAGGTTAAAATACTATGCCATGATGGGTCCGGACACATGAACGTGTTCGGATTTATATACTTATGAGTTCACTAGGGGCTGGGCCCTAGGATCCCACGTCGGGCTGCTATCAGCGACGGCAGTGGACTCTTTCAGAAGAAGAGTTTTTCCCCTTTTAAGCGACTCGGCCTTCAAGTGTACGGAGGCCGTCCTCTTCTTTCTTCCCCCCGCTGGGGATTTGTCTTCCTCCTCCTCCTCGTCCTCTTCGGAGGTGGGGCGGGCGCGGTGAAGAAGGCCGCCCCGGGTCTTTTTGGCCTCCTTTTCGGTCTTCTTCTCAGGCACCTTATAAGGCGTCGGGTCCAGCATCTTCGTCAGAAGTGGGCCGGCCGGTTCTTCGGGCAACGGGGCCGGACATTGGATTCGCCCCGCCTTCTTCGTCCAGCCCTAGGAGAGTTGTGTAAAACACATTAAGCATTTCCCTTGAGTTATGCGAATGAAACATAGGATAACTTACCGAGCTTGCAGGGCGGGACAGTTGGTACCCGCGGTCCTCCGCCAAGTCCGGCCATGATTTGTCGGGCTTAAAAAGCACCTTCCAGATGTCTTCGTGTGAGGAGCCAAAGAGCTCTCACAGGGTCTGGTGCTTGGCCGGGTCGAATTCCCATAGGTTGCAAGTCCAGTGTTGACAAGGTAGGATCCGACAGACTAACATCACCTGGACTACATTGACAAGATCGATATTCTTGTCTTCCATATCCTTGACGCGCGTCTGGAGCGCCAACAGTTCGTCGGACGAAGACCAGTCCAGGCCCTTCTTGATCCAGGATGTAAGCCGTAGAGGGGCTCCGGATCGGAACTCGGGAGCAGCGGCCCACTCCGCGCCGCGCGGCTCGGTGATGTAAAACCACTCTTGTTGCCACTCCCAGACGAAATCGTTGAAGGTACCTGTTGGCCATGTGACGTTGGGCATCTTGCTCACCATAGCGCCCCCGCACTCAGCATGCTCACCGCCCACTACCTTGGGCTTCACATTAAAGATCTTCAACCATAAGCCGAAGTGTGGCGGGATGTGGAGAAAAGCCTCGCACACGACAATGAATGTCGAGATGTTGAGGAAGGAATTGGGGGATAGATCATGAAAATCGATCCCGTAATAATACATGATGCCGCGGACAAATGGGTGGAGCGGAAACCCTAGCCCGTGGATAAAATGAGGGAGGAATACGACCCTTTCATGGGGTTCCGGGTAGGGACGATCTGTCCCGCCGTCGGGAGACGGTGGCCGATTTTCTGGGCTAGATACCCGGCCTCCCGAAGTTTCCTGATGTCCTTCTTCCGAACGGTAGAGGCAATCCACTTGCCTCCCGCTCCGGACATATTTGGAGTGGTTCTTTGGAGAAGATGCGAACTTGGGCGCTGGAGCTCGAGTGCGCAAGAATGGATGGGCAAGAGAGAAGAAGGCGTGGGTAATAAGGTAGAACCCTTATCCCTTTATAAGGGCGGAGGAAACTATGCGCCTCCCCACTTTCCTGATAAACTCGCTTATTCCCCCAAGCACCGTGATTAATGGCGTGGTTGGGTTACCCACACTCGTATTGATGAGAATCCCGTGATAAGGGGACACGATCTCTGCTTCGACAAGACGTGCCAAGAAAACCGCCTCGCAATATGTGTAGTAGTTGGTTGAGAAAGACGGTTCGAATAATGATCGGGCCATGGCGTGATGTCACGTTATGAAAAGTAGTCAGCAGATTAGATTTGTGGAAATATTATACTATCTACGGTGGTATGTGGAATTTGTTTTGCAGAGCCGGACACTATCCTTGTGTTCAAAGTCTTCTATGGAGTATTCGGAGGAGGAACCCGCCTTGCAATGCCGAATACAATCCGCGCACCGGAATCGTCGTCATTGAAGCCTGGTTCAGGGGCTACTGAGGGAGTCCTGAATTAGGGGGTCCTCGGACAACCGGACTATTGGCAACATACTAAACGATCAAGTGCTAAGCTAACGGAATGGGTCAAGTCAATCACATCATTCTCCTAATGATGTGATCCCGTTAATCAAATGACAACTGATGTCTATGGCTAGGAAACATAACCATCTTTGATCAACGAGCTAGTCAAATAGAGGCATACTAGTAACACTTTGTTTGTCTATGTATTCACACATATATTATGTTTCTAGTTAACACAATTCTAGCAAGAATAATAAACATTTATCATGATATAAGGAAATAAATAATAAATTTATTATTGCCCTAGGGCATATTTCCTTCACTTGGTTCTCTTGTGAAATCTGGATTCCTTTGCCAAGGTAATTGCACTAGTATTGTCACAAAAGATTTTCATTGGACCCGATGCACTAGGTATGACACCTAGATCGGATATGAACTCCTTCATCCAGACTCCTTCATTTGCTGCTTCCGAAGCAGCAATGTACTCCGTTTCACATGTAGATCCCGCCACGAGGCTCTGTTTAGAACTGCTCCAATTGACAGCTCCACCGTTCAATATAAGCACGTATCCGGTTTGCGGTTTAGAATTTTCCGGATCAGTGTCAATGCTTGCATCAACGTAACCATTTACGATGAGCTCTTTGTCACCTCCGTAAACGAGAAACATATCCTTAGTCCTTTTCAGGTACTTCAGGATGTTCTTGACCGCTGTCCAGTGATCCACTCCTGAATTACTTTGGTACCTCCCTGCTAAACTAATAGCAAGGCACACATCAGGTTTGGTACACAACATTGCATACATGATAGAGCCTATGGATGAAGCATAGGGAACATCTTTCATTTTATCTCTATCTTCTGCAGTGGTCGGGCATTGAGTCTTACTCAACTTCACACCTTGTAATACAGGCAAGAACCCTTTCTTTGCCTGATCCATTTTGAACTTCTTCAAAACTTTGTCAAGGTATGTGCTTTGTGAAAGTCCAATTAAACATCTTGATCTATCTCTATAGATCTTGATGCCCAATATGTAAGCAGCTTCACCGAGGTCCTTCATTGAAAAACTCTTATTCAAGTATCCTTTTATGCTATCCAAAAATTCTATATCATTTCCAGTCAACAATATGTCATCCACATATAATATTAGAAATGCTACAGAGCTCCCACTCACTTTCTTGTAAATACAGGCTTCTCCAAAAGTCTGTATAAAACCATATGCTTTGATCACACTATCAAAGCGTTTATTCCAACTTCGAGAAGCTTGCACCAGTCCATAAATGGATCGCTGGAGCTTGCACACTTTGTTAGTACTTTTTGGATCGATAAAACCTTTAGGTTGCATCATATACAACTCTTCTTCCAGAAATCCATTCAGGAATGCAGTCTTTACATCCATTTGCCAAATTTCATAATCGTAAAAT
This sequence comes from Triticum aestivum, assembly GCF_018294505.1. Taxonomy (NCBI): domain Eukaryota; kingdom Viridiplantae; phylum Streptophyta; class Magnoliopsida; order Poales; family Poaceae; genus Triticum; species Triticum aestivum. The sequence goes on along the minus strand of NC_057803.1, from coordinate 557,598,720 downwards.
GCGGCAATAGCTAACATGATTCGGACAGACTTAAGCATCGCTACGGGTGAGAAGGTCTCATCGTAGTCAACTCCTTGAACTTGTCGAAAACCTTTCACAACAGGTCGAGCTTTGTAGACAGTAACATTACCATCAGCGTCTGTGTTCTTCTTGAAGATCCATTTATTCTCAATGGCTTGCCGATCATCAGGCAAGTCAACCAAAGTCCACACTTTGTTCTCATACATGGATCCCATCTCAGATTTCATGGCCTCAAGCCATTTTGTGGAATTTGGACTCATCATTGCTTCCTCATACTTCGTAGGTTCGTCATGGTCTAGCAACATGACCTCCAGAAAAGGATTACCGTACCACTCTAGTGCGGATCTTACTCTGGTTGACCTACGAGGTTTGGTAGTAACTTGTTCTGAAGTTTCATGATCATCATCATTAGCTTCCTCACTAATTCGTGTAGGTGTCATAGGAACCGGTTTCTGTGATGAACTACTTTCCAATAAGGGAGCAAGTACAATGACCTCATTAAGTTCTACTTTCCTCCCACTCACTTCTTTCGAGAGAAACTCCTTCTCTAGAAAGAATCCATTCTTAGCAACAAAAGTCTTGCCTTCGGATATGTGATAGAATGTGTACCCAACTGTTTCTTTTGGGTATCCTATGAAGACACATTTTCTCCGACTTGGGTTCGAGCTTATCTGGTTGAAGCTTTTTCACATAAGCATCGCAGCCCCAAACTTTAAGAAATGACAACTTTGGTTTCTGCCAAACCATAGTTCATAAGGACTCGTCTGAACGGATTTAGATGGTGCCCTATTTAACGTGAATGCAACCGTCTATAAAGCATAACCCCAAAACGATAGCGGTAAATCAGTAAGAGACATCATGGATCGCACCATATCTAGTAAGGTACGATTACGATGTTCGGACACACCATTACGCCGTGGTGTTCCGGGTGGCGTGAGTTGCAAAACTATTCCGCATTGTTTCAAATGTAGACCAAACTCATAACTCAAATATTCTCCTCCACGATCAGATCGTAGAAACTTTATTTTCTTATTACGATGATTTTCCACTTCACTCTGAAATTCTTTGAACTTTTCAAATGTTTCATACTTATGTTTCATAAAGTAGACATGCCCATATCTGCTCAAATCATCTGTGAAGGTGAGAAAATAACGATACCCGCCGCGAGCCTCAATATTCATTGGACCACATACATCAGTATGTATGATTTCCAACAAATCTGTTGCTCGCTCCATTGTTCCGGAAAACGGTGTTTTAGTCATCTTGCCCATGAGGCATGGTTCACAAGTACCAAGTGATTCATAACCAAGTGATTCCAAAAGTCCATCAGTATGGAGTTTCTTCATGCGCTTTACACCAATATGACCCAAACGACAGTGCCACAAATAAGTTGCACTATCATTATTAACTCTGCACCTTTTGGCTTCAACATTATGAATATGTGTGTCACTACTATCGATATTTAACATAAATAGACCACTCTTCAAGGGTGCATGACCATAAAAGATATTACTCATATAAATAGAACAACCATTTTTCTCAGATGTAAATGAATAACCGTCTCGCATCAAACAAGATCCAGATATAATGTTCATGCTCAACGCTGGCACCAAATAACAATTATTCAGGTCTAAAACTAATCCCGAAGGTAGATGTAGAGGCAGCGTGCCGACTGCGATCACATCGACTTTGGAACCATTTCCCACGCGCATCATCACCTCGTCCTTAGCCAGTCTTCGCTTAATCCGTTGTCCATGTTTCGAGTTGAAAATATTAGCAATAGAACCAGTATCAAATACCCAGGTGCTACTACGAGCTCTGGTAAGGTACACATCAATAACATGTATATCACATATACCTTTGTTCACCTTGCCATCCTTCTTATCCGCCAAATACTTGGGTCAGCTCCGCTTCTAGTGACCAGTCTGTTTGCGGTAGAAGCATTCAGTCTCAGGCTTAGGTCCAGACTTGGGTTTGTTCTCTTGACCAGCAACTCGTTTGCCATTCTTCTTGAAGTTCCCTTTCTTCTTCCCTTTACCCTTTTTCTTGAAACTAGTGGTTTTGTTGACCATCAACACTTGATGCTCCTTCTTGATTTCTACCTCCGCTGCCTTTAGCATTGCGAAGAGCTCGGGAATTGTCTTATTCATCCCTTGCATATTATAGTTCATCACGAAGCTTTTGTAGCTTGGTGGCAGTGATTGAAGAACTCTGTCAATGACACTATCAACATGAAGATTAACTCCCAGTTGAGTCAAGTGATTATGATACCCAGACATTTTGAGTATATGTTCACTGACAGAACTATTCTCCTCCATCTTGCAGCTATAGAACTTACTGGAGACTTCATATCTCTCAATCCGGGCATTTGCTTGAAATATTAACTTCAACTCCTGGAACATCTCATATGCTCCATGACATTCAAAACGTCGTTGAAGTCCCGGTTCTAAGCAGTAAAGCATGGCGCACTGAACTATCGAGTAGTCATCAGCTTTACTCTGCCAGACGTTCTTAACATCATCAGCAGCATCTGCAACAGCCCTGGCACCTAGCAGTGCTTCCAGGACGTAATTCTTCTGTGCAGTAATGAGGATAATCCTCAAGTTACGGACCCAGTCCGTGTAATTGCTACCATCATCTTTCTACTTTGCTTTCTCAAGGAACGCATTAAAATTCAACGGAACAACAACACGGGTCATCTATCTACAATAACATAGACAAGCAAAATACTATCAGGTACTAAGTTCATGACAAATTGAAGTTCAATTAATCATATTACTTAAGAACTCCCACTTAGATAGACATCCCTCTAATCATCTAAGTGATCACGTGATCCATATCAACTAAACCATAACCGGTCATCACGTGAAATGGAGTAGTTTTCAATGGTGAACATCACTATGTTGATCATATCTACTATATGATTCACGCTCGACCTTTAGGTCTCAGTGTTCCGAGGCCATATCTGCATATGCTAGGCTTGTCAAGTCTAACCCGACTATTCTACGTGTGTAAAACTGTCTTACACCTGTTGTAGATGAACATTGAGCTTATCACACCCGATCATCACGTGGTGTCTCGGCACGATGAACTTTGGCAACGGTGCATACTCAGGAAAACCACTTTTACCTTGAAATTTAGTGAGAGATCATCTTATAATGCTACCGTCAAACAAAGCAGAATAAGATGCATAAAGGATAAACATCACATGCAATCAATATAAGTGATATGATATGGCCATCATCATCTTGTGCCTTTGATCTCCATCTCCAAAGTACCGTCATGATCACCATTGTCACCGGCGCGACACCTTGATCTCTATCGTAGCATCGTTGTCTTCTCGCCAACTATTGCTTCTATGATTATCACTACCGCTTAGTGACAAAGTAAAGCAATTACAGGGCGATTGCATTGCATAAATAAAGCGACAACCATATGGCTCCTGCCAGTTGCCGATAACTCTGTTACAAAACATGATCATCTCATACAATAAATATAGCATCATGTCTTGACCATATCACATCACAACATGCCCTGCAAAAACAAGTTAGACGTCCTCTACTTTGTTGTTGCAAGTTCTACGTGGCTGCTACGGGCTGAGCAAGAACCGTTCTTACCTATGCATCAAAACCACAACGATAGTTCGTCAAGTTAGTGCTAATTTAACCTTCGCAAGGACCGGGCGTAGCCACACTTGGTTCAACTAAAGTTGGAGAAACTGGCACCCGCCAGCCACCTGTGTGCAAAGCACGTCGGTAGAACCAGTCTTGCATAAGCGTACGTGTAATGTCGGTCGGGGCCGCTTCATCAAACAATACCGCCGAGCCAAAGTATGACATGCTGGTAAGCAATATGACTTGTATCGCCCACAACTCACTTGTGTTCTACTCGTGCATATAACATCTATGCAATAACCTGGCTCGGATGCCACTGTTGGGGAACGTAGTAATTTCAAAAAAATTCCTACGCACACACAGGATCATGGTGATGCATAGCAACGAGAGGGGAGAGTGTGTCTACGTACCCTCGTAGACCGAATGCGGAAGCGTTAGCACAACGCGGTTGATGTAGTCATACGTCTTCATGATCCGACCGATCCAAGTACCAAACGCACGACACCTTCGAGTTCTGCACACGTTCAACTCGATGACGTCCTGCGAGCTCCAATCCAGCAAAGCTTCACAGGGGAGTTTCGTCAGCACGACGGCATGGTGACGGTGATGATGATGCTACCGACGCAGGGCTTCTCCTAAGCACTGCTATGATATGATCGGGGTGGATTATGGTGGAGGGGGGCACCGCACACGGCTAAGAGATCAATGATCAATTATTGTGTCTATGGGGTGCCCCCTGCCCCCGTATATAAAGGAGCAAAGGGAGGAGGCGACCGACCAGGGAGAGGCGCGCCAAGAGGGGGAGTCCTACTCCCACTAGGAGTAGGACTCCTCCTTTTCCTAGTAGGAGTAGGAGAGGGGGAAGGAAAGGGAGAGGAGGAGAAGGAAAGAGGGGGCCGGCCCCCATTGCCCTAAACCAATTCGGTTTGGGCCTGGGGGGCGCCCCCACACTCCCCTTGCTGCCCTCTATTTCCACTAAGGCCCATGTAGGCCCATTAAGCCCCCCAGGGGGTTCCGGTAACCCCCGGTACTCTGGTATATGTTCGAAACCTTTCGGAACCTTTCCGGTGTCCGAACATAGTCGTCCAATATATCGATCTTTATGTCTCGACCATTTTGAGACTCCTCTTCATGTCCGTGATCATATCCGGGACTCCGAACTACCTTCGGTACATCAAAACACAAAAACCCATAATACCGGTCGTCATCGAACTTTAAGCGTGCGGACCCTACGAGTTCGAGAACTATGTAGACATGACCGAGACACGTCTCTGGTCAATACCCAATAGTGGAACCTGGATGCTCATATTGGCTCCCACATATTCTACGAAGATCTTTATCGGTCAAACCGCATAACAACATACGTTGTTCCCTTTGTCATCGGTATGTTACTTGCCCGAGATTCGATCGTCGGTATCTCAATACCTAGTTCAATCTCGTTACCGGCAAGTCTCTTTACTCGTTCCGTAATACATCATCCCGCAACTAATCATTAGTTACAATGCTTGCAAGGCTTATAGTGATGTGCATTACTGAGTGTGCCTAGAGATAACTCTCCGACAATCAGAGTGGCAAATCCTAATCTCGAAATGCGCCAACTCAACAAGTACCTTTGGAGACACCTGTAGAGCACCTTTATAATCACCCAGTTACGTTGTGACGTTTGTAGCACACAAAGTGTTCCTTTGGTAAACGGGAGTTGCATAATCTCATAGTCATAGGAACATGTATAAGTCATGAAGAAAGGAATAGCAACATACTAAACGATCAAGTGCTAAGCTAATGGAATGGGTCAAGTCAATCACATCATTCTCCTAGTGATGTGATCCCGTTAATCAAATGACAACTGATGTCTATGGCTAGGAAACATAATCATCTTTGATCAACGAGCTAGTCAAGTAGAGGCATACTAGTGACACTCTGTTTGTCTATGTATTCACACATGTATCATGTTTCCGGTCAATACAATTCTAGCATGAATAATAATCATTTATCATGATATAAGGAAATAAATAATAACTTTATTATTGCCTCTAGGGCATGTTTCCTTCAGGTGTAGGAAGGCTGGTGTTTATGTTTTGGGTGTTCTCACACCTTCAATCGACCACCTTGACCCCACTTGACAGTGCGGTTGTCATACGACTCAAATAAATCTAAAATAAAAGCTTAGAGTTGTCAAACCATGTTGTTGATATTTTTGAATTGAGAGGGTTGAACCATCTCCTTAATGAATAACCTAGGAACGAATGACCTGAGATAAATCTTAACTACCATCATTAGTTTCACTATGCACGTTATCATCGCATCAAAATACCATTTAGAGATAAATGCGCTTTCAGTCCCCCACCCAAGTGGATAATTTAAAGCACTGCCATAAGCCACCACAAATCCTTGGCACTTTAATTCAAAATATAAAAACATGGATCTCCAAGAAATTAAACATATCATTAAGACAAAATAAAAAGGTTCAAGAAAGTCTTGTTGAATAGTTAAAGAATAGCGAGGATGCTTGACACCAAGCTTAATGCTTGGAACTCCTTCGAAATTTTCTTTCTGGTCTCCCACTTCTTCTCATGATCGTGACTCCCATAAATCTTATTCACTTTATTAACACAAAACTTAACAGGTTTATGAGTAGGCCGGTCCCTAGAAATAAAACAAAGGACTCCTGTAACCCACAATAATTTCAAAAATTACCACATAACACAAAAGTTACTAACAGTTATAAGTTGTGTCTAATTTTTATGATTTTATCATTTTTTGAGAATTTACTATGATTTTTTAGTGGCAGCGAAACTCCAATTTCAGCACAACACCTCTTACTTGAAAATTAGACATGCTAAAGGTAATTCTTTGCACATTATTTTTATTACACAATCGCTTATACAAGGGATGGTTATTTTGTTTCAAATCATCCATAATTCAAGATTCACAAAGTTTCATGGGCATGAACAAAAGTTGAAGGACGTCTCTCAGTTCTACGATGCTAATCTTTCTCATTTTCTCCTTTATTTTGAAAAAAGTTAAGTTCCCCTCTTTATTTTATTTTAATTTGGAACTTTAAAGACACAAATAGAAGAAAACGGCTCTCGAAAACTTCTTGGTTGCTTACCAATCAATGCTTTATCAAAGTCATATAGCTGGGCTTAAAGTCCTCATTTAATTTCACCTAGATCCCAAGGTATACCGATCCCAGTTTTAAGCATTATAGTCATGGATCTAAGTAGAGAGCACAAGGTAACATAGATCACAACAACGAAGTCTAACCCTCTTCCAATACATTGGCATGTCACACAACATTAAATCATTAGAAGCAAGTCAAGACCAATGCATGGTATAAGTCGTTTCCTACAATCTTATCATATTAGAGACATAGAGAGGGCACTTATTTCTTTCTCTCTCGTAATAATTACAAGTAAGGGCAACAAACTCAATGGAATAACTTTTTTTTAGTATCATCATGAGCACAAGTGGGCTGCAAACTAGAAACATAATTCTCAATGTAAGCAAAATTTCTCTTCTAATGTGTAGTTAGGAGAATTCAAAACAAGATAAGACTCTCATATGTGAGAGCAACATGTCCTTGTATTTGTATCATACTTCTTTCAAAATGTCTAGATACATCCGTTCGAACGACAACTAATTCCGGATGGAGAAAATAATACATAACAATAGCTAATTCATTTTCATGCATTTCTATCAAATGGGCATCGTGGCCATAAGCATAGCAAACTTTAGACGACATTGGATGTGTTAAAAATCGTATGTTTGTCAGTTACAAATTATGAATAATAAAATTGCATTAATAGATATACTAGTCTTTTTTCAATTGTAAGACGTATGTTGAAGACTAAAATTGTTCCCGCAAAAAAAGGAAGATTTAAAATTACATACGGCGACAGATACTATTCTCTACATCTTTAATGATCTAAACACTCTTATGTTTCTTTAGAGCAGGCACAATAAAATGACATAAGCAGGCTATAAGAACTAAAATATATATTTTTACTTAGTTGGAAGAAAGAGAAGGAAAGCGGGCTATAAAATAAAAGCCGACCGTAGAAGACCCAAGATATTTGTGAGATTGTAAGATGAGCCAACCATTAGTAAGTAGTACGTTTTTAAAATTTACTATTACACAAACTGGCTACTAGGTTGACTCTAGTTAACCTGGCAATTTCTTATAACCAATTGTTGACTTATTATTAACCATGGGAGTAATAATGTGCGTCCATGGCTCGATTGTCGATTCAACGTGGTGCAGTCCCCTTTTAAAATGACCAAAATAGGGGTCCTGATTAATTCGTCTTTGGCAGAAGCTCGTTGGACCATCACATACAAAACAAGTGCTTCTTCGAACTTTCGCACTAGTCCTTCACTCGATGCATCGACATGGGTTGGCCCAATGTTTTGACGTTGTGGGCGATTGCACCGAGATGTATGCTCTGCGATGCATATCTTTTATGCATGAGAGATTTCATGTATTAGTGACGGTGTATATTTCCGTTGGTACACTCGATTGGGTGCCTTGCGTGCCTTTCGTAGCTGGAAGTCACATATCAAAGGTCGCACGTGGAATTTATCCTGGTTCGGGCCTTTCGGATGGAGTAATACTCTACATCTACTTTGTTGTATTTATTAATGATGAAAATACCTCATGTGAGGGCGTTGTGGAATGATGAAGAATATGGCTACTGAGGTCTAGTGTACGAGAGTAGATGAGAAAGGCTACCCCTAGCCCTGTCTTATATAATTGGCAAGGCCTAGGGTTTACATGGAACATATGTGATCTCACGCCACCTCCATCTTGGCCTACACACCAAGATGGACTTCCGGCCTCCAACATGGGCCCTAGTGTCGGTGCTAAAACTGATAGATCTCAGGTAGGGGTTCCAAGCTTGGTGATCTGAGACATATGAGAAGCAGGACGTTTACCCAGGTTCAGGCCCACTTGATGAGGTAAAACTCTACGTCCTGCTTCTGATATAAAGTACAATATGATCTACCTCAAGATCTTATGAAGGAGTTCTAAGCCCTAAACCTTGCAATCGTGCCTCTACAGACTAAACCCCACGACTTATATAGAGATCAGGGGTATCTAGGGTTTACACATGGTCGGCTACAATATAGGGATAAGCATGTCGATCATTTAAATATCCTTGAAGTGTACGCCAACCCTTTAGTAGATTTTCATCTTGATTACGCTAAGGGTCGGGACCTGCATGGCCCATTCACCAGTCTTCAGTGTGTCCTCGACCTGGCCCATAATCGGCGGACCGACATGGTAAGCACCCCCCTAGTCCAGGACATCAACAGTGGCCCATGAACTAGTCATCAAGCCGAGGACTTGCGTATTTTCTTTGGGATAAGTTCACAATTTTGAGTCTTTGACTTCGTAGGCGAGTTCCATCCACCATGTTGGCTTCCGATTCCGAAGTTATGCTTGGCTCCGAGGTCTTCTTGATTGCGCCCTTGTGTTCTTCATGATATTCCAGTAATGGGATACATTTTTAACAAGACTTTTGGCATCATTCACGTGCTTCCGGGCATCAATGTACTTTAGACATCCAGGGCCTTGCCGAACAAACCTGATATCTTTCACACATGCGAAGACCCTGAGGTGAACTCCTTGTAAGGCAAGTATTAATTTCCGAGGATCTTCAACGACTCTTGGTAATCTCTAGTGGCCCCACATCTCGGTATACCCGCTCGAGGGAGTAAAGGCTAATGCATGGTATACATAGTTTCTTACAATCTTATCGAATTGGAGACACAGAGAGGGCACTTATATCTTTTTCTCTCATAATAATTACAAGTAAGGGCAACAAAACTTGATTGAATACCTTTATTAGAATCATCATGAGCACAAGTTGGCTGCAAGCTAAAAATATAATTCTGAATTTAAGCAAATTTCTCCTCTATAATGTAGTTAGGAGGATTCAAAAACAAGATATGACTGTCATATGTGAGAGCAACATGTCCATGTATTTGTATCATACTTAATCCGTCCCAAAATGTGAGATACATCCGTTTGAGCGACATCTAATTTCGGACAAAAAAAGTAATACATAACAGTAGCTAATTCATTTTCATGTATTTCTATCAGATGGGCATGGCGGCCATAAGCATAGCAAGCTTCAGATGCCATTGGATGTTGTTAAAATCGTATACTAGTCCTTTTTTTTCAGTTGTAAGCCGTCCGTTGAAAATTAAAAAATGTTTCTCGCAAAAAAGAGGAAGATTAAAAATTGCATATGTCCGACAAGATACTAGCCTCAGCGTTACCAAGTACTCCCTCTGTAAAAAATATAAAAACGTTTAGGCTGTGTTTGATAGCAAAGTACTATATAAATTAAAGTATCAAAAACTACAGTAATTTTGCCTATAGGTATGAGATACCATGGTTTTACCGAAAATAGAGTATTTTGGAGTATTCACAATACATAGAACCTGTTTGGCTGTTGCTATAGAACGCTGTAAATTTTGCTACCTAGCTATTGCATTAAGCACTCAGCAGCTCTGTTTTTTTAAAAGAGGTCTGGGTTTCTCTTTATTGTGCAGAGAAAAAACTACAGTTTTCACAATACTACAGTATTAAAACTACAGTTGTTAGGGGCAACCAAATAGCTCATTGTAAATAAAACTATGATAACCTAAAAACTGTAGTATTCTCAAAATACTTAAAAAACACTTTGCTATCAAACATGGCCTTAGACCACTGCCACAGAGGAGTAATAACGTACTCCCTCCGTTCCGAATTACTTGTCTTGGATTTGTCTAGATACAGATGTATCTAGCTAGCTAGATACATCTGTATCTAGACAAATCCAAGACAAGTAATTCGGAACGGAGGGAGTACGTCCATAGCTGGACTGTCGTTTCAAGGTGGTGCAATCCCATTTTAAAATGATCAAAATAGAGGTCTTGATTAATTCGTCTTTGGCAGAAGCTTGTTGGACCATCACATACAAAACAAGTGCTTCCTCGAACTTTCGCACTAGTCCTTTTTTTCAATTCAGGAGCTCTATAGATTACTTAGTTGTAAAACATTCGCGGGTAATACAATCACGGAGAAAATTTGGAACAAAGTTGATCCAAAGACATCTCTGACGAACCTCACTAGCTTGATGAGCACAGAGATGGGCTGTCATATTGGCTTCCCTGCGAACAAAAGATATACTAAAACTAGCAAAGTTCCCGCATAGCTCCTTGACCTCCTGCATAGGACATGCAATATCAGCCCTTTCAAATGCTTGGTCTTCCACGAGTTGACAACTTGCAAAGCATCAGTCTCGATTTTGATCCGCTGCCATCCCATGTCGCTCGCTAACCGGACCGCATCACGAATTGCATATGCTTCCATCATTCTAGCAGAAGCGGCAAATTCGTACCATCTGGATTGTGCCCGAATAAGGTTCCCATTTGTACCACGAACAACACATCCGGTACCCCCATGACCTGCAGCCTCCCATTACTAAGCATCCACATTCAGTTTTAGAACATTTTCATCCAATGGCTTCCAGCAAGCCTGCACCCGCGGACTAGACTTTTGTTGTTCCTTCCCAAGTTGTGATAAATCTACTGCAATATCTATTGCCCACTGGATAGATTTTGCAATTGATCGTCGCTGCTCCCCATGTCTTCTGGCATTGCGCTCAGACCAAACTGACCATGCCCCGCATAAGATCGTACATGCTGAAAAGTGATCCACCTTACCTCCCTGTATCATATCAAGGGGCCATGAATCAGGATGAAGATTTAGAATTTTAATCCCAGTGCGTATCTTCATCTGCTCTCAGAACCTGCGAGCCCAATTGCAAGTGAATAGAGCATGGTATGTAGTTTCTTCAACACCACAGTCCTCACAGTAAGGTATTTTCTCGATATGACGATGTTGCAGCACAACCCGACACGGAATAAAGTTGTGAATAACTCTCCACCAGAAACATCTTACTTTGGGAGGAACCTCCATTCGCCAAAGTATTTTAAACGCCTTATAGTACCCATTGTCCGAGCCTGACGCCTGGGTCATCCTACCCTGTTCCTCAGTCAACAACTTATAAGCCGACCTCACAGAGAAAATGCCCATCTTATCAGGTTGCCATGCCCAGAAATCCTCTCCCGCATTGACTGGAATTCGCAGGATAGCTTCAGCATCAATCACAGTAAAATTAGTTCTCACACATTCCTCGTCCCATGTTCTGCTATCTACATCCAGTAGCTCATTAACTCTATTAACTGCAGCAAGACGAAGCTTTACTAAGGTCTTGTAATTATAGTTGGCTGGGATCCACGGATCATCCCATATTTTAATTGATTCGCCATCACCGACCCTCTTGATTAGGCCCAGCTCAAGAGCTTCTCTACCAAACAATATGGCGCGCCATGTGTGTGAGGATCCCCTTCTTCTTGTAGCGGTCATGAAGTCTTTGCCGTTATAATACTTCCCTTTCAGAAGTCTTGCACATAGCGATTCGGGATTAGTCAATAGCCTCCATCCTTGTTTAGCTAACATGGCTTTATTAAATAACTGGAGGTCCCTAAAACCCATTCCACCAACACATTTAGGTACCGCTATATCCTGTCACTTTTTCCAATGCATCTTTCTTTTTACTCCGTCTCCTCCCCACCAATATTGCGCCACCACACTAATAATTTTTTTGCATCGACATGGAAACCGCACGTCCGAATGGAAAACGAACACGTCAAAAAAAAAATGGAAAATGGGTACGCGAGCCAGCCCGTGCCTCACGTGGGCCAGCCGGGTCCGCGCACGCCTGGAGCACGTCCGCAAGCAAGGAGAGAGAGCACGACGCGGTGGCACCGGAATCACGAGGGAAACGAGACGCGCGCGGGCGACCACCGACCTACCAGGCCACGCCTCACCCAAGGCCCACGAGGCCTCGTCACGCCCATCGCGAGGCGCACAGCCGCACACGGCGCATCCGACGTGTCGCGCGGCGCCGACCTGGCCCCCCACCCCCGCGGGCAAACCCCCTTCCCGCCTCGCGCCCGCTGCGTGCCGGAGCGTGCCCCGGCTCGCTCCCCACGCTCCCATCCCCCACCACCACACCAAACACCGATCCAAGCCAATCAGCAACCCGTATCGCCCCGCAGGGACGCCCACAGGTCCCTTCTCGGCGCAGCGGATCCCGAAACGGCGTCCACGTAGGACGCCACGGGGGCGGAAGCGTGTGAAGGGAGGCAGGCAAGTCGTCACGGCTCGGAATCCTCTACCGTGCAGGCTTCCCCTTCCTCCATCTCGGACCTATTTGTACGCGCAACTCACGCTTGACGCCGCCGCAAAGCGCGAGCCCGCCCCGTCGAGTGCAGCTGCCACCATCATCGTCATCATCTATTTACCACCGACCGATCCCCGGAGCCGTCCGTCCGTCAGACCGAAGGTCGTCGCTCGCCCGCGTGAAGAGGAGGGAGGTCGCGCGCCGGTCGATGGCGGCAGCGGCGGCAACCTCCGTGCGGGGGTGCGGCCCGGCGTCGGCGTCGTCGGTGGGGCTCTCGCCGCGTCGGGCGGTGCAGCGGTCGTCCTTCCTGCCGCCCCTGCCGCGGCGGGCGTCGTCGGCGCGCGCGCTGCGGGCGGCGGTCGCGGACGCCCCGCACCGGGGGCTGGAGCTCCGGCGGGAGGCGCGGGACGAGGCGGGGCTGCTGGAGGCCGTGATCGGGGGCGACGGCGGGGACGAGGTGGAGGAGGCGGTCGGGGAGGAGCGGGTGGAGGGGTGGATGCGGGAGTCGATCGCGGAAATCGTGCGGCACGTCGGGGAGGCGCCGTTCCTGGTGCACCTGTTCAGCGACGGGCGGGAGGGCGTCACGGTGCGGCGCGAGCCGGCGTCGGTGGAGGCCTGGCCCGACGTGCGCCGCCGCTGGGGGCCTGGCGGCCAGCGCCGGCCCGACGGCATCATCCTGGTCGAGCAGGTGGCCGCCGCGGCGGTGGAGGACGGCGCCGAGGCGGCGCGCCAGGTGTGGGGCCTGGTGGTCCAGGCCCGCGGGATGGAGTGCGCCGCCTGCTACGTCCTCGACACCTGCCGCGTCCGCTCGCCCGCCGGCTTCTGCACCCACTTCTGCCTCGCCCGCGCGCAGTGCTTCGGCGAGCCCCTCGAGCTCCAGCTCCGCAACGCCTGGCTCAACCGCCTCTCCGGCCACCACCGACGATAGCCGCCGCCTCCGCCACCGCCGCCGATGTACCACTACTAGCATAGAAGAACCTCCCCCCGCCACCATTGATGCAACTGCCTCCGGTTCGGCTGGGAAGAACGGACCGAAGATTCATCGGGAAGCAAGCAAGAACCCCATTGATCGATGATTCTTTCTTGCCTTCACGCTCTAGCTTTTCCCCTGCGCGCGAGATGGGCGTATCGTGATCGAGTAATTGGAATCACGAATCCCGCCCGCGTTTGAACCTGTACAGATTACTGATTGTATTGCTTGATTATGAATTGAAAACCAACTGTTGATCATGAAGTTCTCTTGTTCTCGAGTTTCTTGGTTCGGTGCGAGTGAAGTTAGTTACTTGATTGATGCGTCTCGGTTATGCCATGGACGATCGAATCGAATGCGATCACGACGGCAATGCGTCTCGGTGACGGCTCGAATATTCCGATACGAGTAGGCTGCCGTCGGCGGCAACTGAGACGCGGTACGTCTCCTCGAGTAATTTAAAGTAGAGTAGGATTCGGTGATGATTGATGAGTGTGAGACATAGTTAATGGCAAGAACGTGGACTGCCGGGCCCATTCGGGATCCTTTTATCGCTACAGCGTTCGCGGCAGGTCGCGTCCGGTCCAATGACGCCGACGGCATGATTAGTGGTGGTATAATCTTGTGGCCAAGATCGCAAGTTCATCCGCCGTTCATACCAGTAGAGTATGGTGGTGGTAGTAATTTGCTTCCAATTTGACGGGTTCTTTGTCACAAGCGAGCAAACAAGACTATATAACCATGGACCAAGTCGTCTTCATCCACCATCCATAGTAGACTGGTGGTAGTCTATTGTGACAAAGAGACAGTCAATTTGGGAGCAAATTGCACCAGGCTGCTGTGGATGGTGGACGAAGACGGCTTCCGCATTTGGTTGGAGTACAAGACTTGTCCACCAAAGGGTGCTTCCAATTATCTCATTTTTTGTTAAAAAGAAAATCCTGCTCACTACGGCATCGGTAGATTAAAAAAGAATCTGATAAGTATTGAATGTTCGGGACGAAAAACGTGGCAATTCAGAATGTTTTCAACAGTAAGTTTAGTGACGTGAGGATGCCAACTTTAGTTGCTACTAAGCATGACAGCCTTTCTGCTTTAGTTTATTTTTTTGGCAGAAAGCTTCTCTCCTTGTCAACTAACTTGTCATCCTCGCGTCACTAAACTTGTCGCGAAAAACATTTAGAGTTGCCATGTGCTCGTACCCGATGTTTAGTACTTATCATTTTCAATTAAAAATGCTACCAGTCAAATACATAATGACATTGCTGACAAGATTAACATCCTACTCTGAAGTACTCATATAGTAATACCAAGCAAAACTATGAAGCTCATAAGCACTATGCATTAAACGGTTAGAGAATGAACAAATCACACCCTCCAGTTGAATAGGTCAAAGCTGCCTCGACGATGGCTTTCTCCGAGGTGGTCTTGGAGTTCCCACACATAGTGTCAATGGAGAGGTCGATGAAGTAGTCGAAGTCGTGGACGTTGAAAGGATCGATATAGTTGACTAGAGGGGGGAGGGGTGAATAGGCAACTAACAATTTTTATCTTTTCTTTACCAAATTAAACTTTGCATCAAAGTAGGTTGTCTAGATGTGCAACTAGGTGAGCAACCTATATGATGCAACAACAACAAGCACACAAGCAAGCAAGGGAAGTAACACAAATAAACTTGCACAAGTAAGGTACGAGATAACCAAGAGTGGAGCCGGTGAAGACGAGGATGTGTTACTGAAGTTCCTTCCTTTTGAGGGGAAGTACGTCTCCATTGGAGCGGTGTGGAGGCACAATGCTCCCCAAGAAGCCACTAGGGCCACCGTATTCGCGCCCTCACACAATGCGAAATGTCGTGATTCCACTATTGGTGCCCTTGGAGGCGGCGACCGGACCTTTACAGACAAGGTTGGGGCAATATCCACAACTTAATCGGAGGCTCCCAACAACACCACGAAGTTTCACCATAATAGACTATGGCTCTGTGGTGACCTCAACCGTCTAGGGTGCTCAAACACCCCAGAGTAACAAGATCCGCTATGGATTAGTGGGGGAATCAAATTTCTCTTGGTGGAAGTGTAGATCGGGGCCTTCTCAACCAATACCGAGCAAATCAACAAGTTTGATTGGCTAGGGAGAGAAATCGGGTGAAAATGGAGCTTGGAGCATTAATGGAGTTTTGGGGGAAGAGGTAAGTCAACGTTGAAGAAGAAGACCCCCTTTTATAGAGGGGGAACAATCCAACGGTTACCCCCTAAAACAGCCCTGCAGAGGGCGGCAGTACCACCGCTGGGACCAGCGGTACTACCGCTCCCCCTCGCGGTACTGCCGTGCAGTCTGGGAGGGCTGGCGTATGAGCAGGAGTCAGACCCAGTGCGGTACTGCGGCGGTGGTAGGGCGGTACTACCGCTTCTACTGCCGCTGCTTAGTGACGCACAATCCGACACGAGAGGTGACCCCCTCGAGTCGACGCGGTAGGAGCTCGGTACCACAGCGGTAATGCGGCTGAGGACCCACATGCGGTACTACCGCTGGGTGCTACCTCTTGAGCACTGCGTTGGTTTTCCCCGAAGAGGAAGGGATGATGCAGCAAAGTAGCGTAAGTATTTCCCTCAGTTTTTGAGAACCAAGGTATCAATCCAGTAGGAGGCTACTCACATTTGCAATAATGCATAGGTCTCAAGTTTACTCATATCAATGGCATAATCAACTAGCGAGCAATAATAATAAATCTCGGATGACAACACTTTCTCAAAACAATCATAATATGATATAACAAGATGGTATCTCGCTAGCCCTTTCTGACACCGCAAAACATAAATGCAGAGCACCTTTAAAGACCAAGGACTGACTAGACATTGTAATTCATGGTAAAAGAGATCCAGTCAAGTCATACTCAATGTAAACTAAAAATAATGAATTCAAATGACAGCGATGCTCTCCAATTGGTGCTTTTTAATAAGAGGATGATGACTCAGCATAAAAGTAAATAGATAGGCCCTTCGCAGAGGGAAGCAGGGATTTGTAGAGGTGCCAGAGCTCGGTTTTAAAACAGAGGTGAATAGTATTTTGAGCGGTATACTTTCATTGTCAACATAACAACCAAGAAATGGCGATATTTTCCATACTACACACATTATAGGCGGTTCCAAATAGAATGGTAAAGTTTATACTCCCCATTCCACCAACAAGCATCAATCCGTGGCTTGCTCGAAACAACGAGTGCCTCCAACTAACAAGAGTCCTAGGGGGAGTTTTATTTGCAATTATTTTGATTTAGTTTGCATAAAGTATGGGACTGGGCATCTCGGTGACCAGCCATTTATCTCGTGAGTGAGGAGCGGAGTCCACTCCTCTTGAGAATAACCCGCCTAACATGAAAGATACAGACAACCCTAGTTGATACATGAGCTATTCGAGCATACACAACATGATATTTATTTGAAGGTTTAGAGTTTGGCACATACCAATTTACTTGGAACGGCAGGTAGATACCGTATATAGGTAGCTATAGTGGACTCATGTGGAATAACTTTGGGGTTTAAGGGATTGGATGCACAAGCAGTGTTCCCGCTTAGTATAGGTGAAGGCTAGCAAAACACTGGGAAGCGACCAGCTAGAGGGCGACAACAGTCATGAACATGCATTAAAATTAATCAACACCGAATGCAAGCATGAGTAGGATATAATCCACCATGAACATAAATATCGTGAAGGCTATGTTGATTTTTTTTCAACTACATGCGTGAACACGCGCCAAGTCAAGTCACTTAAACCATTCAGAGGAGGATACCACCCTATCATACCACATCACAACCATTTTAATAGCATGTTGGCACGCAAGGTAAACCATTATAACTCATAGCTAATCAAGCATGTCATAAGAAACTATGATCTCTATGTGACGCCCCGAGACCGTTGCGCCAGGTGTCTTCCAGTTATTCGTTGTCGTTGCCATGTCATTCGCTTGCGTGTTGCATCTTGTCTTGTCATCATGTGCATTGCATCATCATGTTTTCAAAACTTGCATCCGTCCCGGTCTCCTCGTTCCGTCTGTTGTCCGTTCTGAGGCCAGACTCACTTGCACGCGCCCGCGGCATGTCCGAAATAGTATTTTATAAGTGGCCGGAAAATGTTCTCGGATTGGGTTGAAAGTTGGCGTGTGGTCTTATTATAGTGTAGATAAACCGCCTGTCAAGTTTCATCGCATTCGCAGTTCGTTTGATAGCCCAACCGTTAAACTATAGCGGCATTATAGCCAGTCTAATGTCGGACGTTTTCACTCTCTGGAAAAAGTCGCCGGGTCTCTCTCTCTCTTCTCTTCTCTCAGCTTGAGACCGTCGTCTACACAGTCCACTGCTTACCGCCAGGCCTAACCTAACCTCTCTCGTCAGCCCGCGGCCCTCCTAACGTGCGCGTCCGAAACTTCCCCGGACCCGACCCGGGCAGTCATCACCGTTATGTCCGGATTATCCCCAAACATCTACAAAACGTCTCCGTTTTCTTATTTGGGCTCCCTAGCCTATTTTTCCCGACCGTCCGATTACGATCGGAGGGACGGATTAGCCCCTAACCTATTTCACCCGATGTATATATTTGGTCCAACCCTAGATCCTAGGATGTCCCATCCATCCCTCTCGTCTTCGCCGCCGCCACCCACTCACCATCCCCATCGGGATCCTCCCGATCCACCTCCACCCAACCAGATCGCTGCAGCCATCCACCTGCCCAAATCCCCTTGCAGCCTCCAACCAGATCCCTGGTTTTGCGCGCAACCTTCCCTGCTCAAGCCCCGAGCCTCCCATTGTCCAGGAGCACGAGCTCCATCGTCTCGCGTGCCACCTCCTCGTCCCCGTGCAGATCGGGAACTCCAAGCACCCTCGGTCCAGCAGTCCAAGAGGACGTCGACCCACGTCGCCGCGCGATGCTACTCCCGCGCCACTCGACCTCCGCCTCCTCTGCTTGCATCTCGCCGGAGCAGGCCCCACCCCGTCGCCGGGAGCTTGCGCCATTTCCATTCCGTTCCTCTGCTTCCTCTGCTTCCAGCAGGACCACAAGACGTGCCCCGACCCTGTCGTCACCTTCCTCCGCCGCCCTGGCCCATTCCCGGCCGGTTCCTGCCGGCGACACCCCGCACCAGGACCCGCTCGTCCCTGCCGCCGCGCAGCTCTGAACCTCGCGCCCCTGCTTCATCTCCTCGCCGTCGGCTACATTAAGCAGCAGCAGTGAGCGCGGCTGTCGACTAAGCCCTGCCCGCGTTGACCCTTCTCTGCGTCCCGCGCCGCTGCTCCTGCTTCATTCCGGCGAGGCTCCGCCAGGATCCGTTCGTCTCCACGCCGTCTGCGTCGCCCAAGTCCACCAGCGCCGGCGAACTCCACCTTCCCGCGGCCCTTGCCTCATCCTCCTCCTGTGCGTATGGAGACAACGAGCACCCGTTGACCGCGCCTCTGCCTCCAGATCACCAGGCCTAGCGCACTCCTCCTCTACCGGCCTGCCAAGCCTCTCCCCTGACTGGGTCGTGAGCCCACGAGGTGAGAAGCACCTCAAGCCCGATCCTGTTTGGCCTGATAGCTCAGATTCGGCCCATATTTGTTTTTTCCTGTGCGCCGTGATTTTGTCCAATTACCCCAAGTTTTACAAATTTGCAGAAAAACCCCTAAGTTCCATGCATATCATAATGCCACAACCATGCATCATTTGTAAAAACATCATATATGAAAAATGTTTAGAATCTTGTCTAGTTTCACAATATGCAACTTTCATCTATGTTTAAAATGTTTAAAATGCTGTTTGTTTAAATTTGCTTAAATAACTTGCTAAAATGATTTAATTCATAACTAAATAATCGCAACTCCGAATTTAATAAACTTTATATGTAAATGGGGTGGAAAAATGCCTAGTTTAACATGGTGGCTTCACCTTGCATGTTTAACAACTCTAAAATTGTGTTTAGGGCAGAACAATACCAAATCTATAATATGCTCATGAGGATTTTTTCGGACTTGGTTGTTTTGTTGTTCCGGCCTCATTTAAACTTGCCTAGATAGATAGTTCCATTATGCTTCACCTCTTGCCATGCTAACAACATTTAATATTGTTGGGTACATAAACGAGATCGAACTAAATAACTTGGATGTGGTGTTTCGTCAATATGCAACGGAGTTGCATGTTGAGCTCCAATTAATTTGTAGGATTGTTTGTGCATTTTACCATGCCATGCTTCATTAAACCGGACATGCATCATACTTGATTGTGCATCATGCCATGTTTATGTGGTGGTTGTTTACTATGTTGTTTGCTTTCTTTCCGGTGTACTTCTTCTCGGTAATTCGGTAACGTCGCGTTTGTGAGGATCCGTTCGACTACGTCCGTTTGTCTTCCTCATGGAGTCGTTCTTCTTCCTTGCGGGATCTCAGGCAAGATGACCATACCCTCGAAATCACTTCTATCTTTGATTGCTAGTTGCTCGCTCTTTTGCTATGCCTATGCTACGATACCTACCTCCTGCTTATCATGCCTCCCATATTGCCATGTCAAGCCTCTAACCCACCTTGTCCTAGCAAACCATTGTTTGGCTATGTTACCGCTTTGCTCAACCCCTCTTACAGCATTTCTAGTTGCAGGTGAAGATTGAAGTTTGTTCCTTGTTGAACATGGATATTTTGTTGGGATATCACAATATATCTTATTTAC
Organism: Triticum aestivum; assembly: GCF_018294505.1. Classification (NCBI taxonomy): domain Eukaryota; kingdom Viridiplantae; phylum Streptophyta; class Magnoliopsida; order Poales; family Poaceae; genus Triticum; species Triticum aestivum. Next base: position 557,578,183 of record NC_057803.1, on the reverse strand, counting down.
TTAATGCATCTATATACTTGGTAAAGGGTGGAAGGCTCGGCCTTATGCCTGGTGTTTTGTTCCACTCTTGCCGCCCTAGTTTCCATCATACCGGTGTTATGTTCCTTGATTTTGTGTTCCTTACACGGTTGGGTTATAATGGGAACCCCTTGACAGTTCGCCTTGAATAAAACTCCTCCAGCAAGGCCCAACATTGGTTTACCATTCGCCACCTAGCCTTTTCTTTCCCTTGGGTTCTACAGACTCAAGGGTCATCTTTATTTAAACCCCCGGGCCAGTGCTCCTCTGAGTATTGGTCCAACCTGTCAGCTGCCGGTGGCCACCAGGGGCAACTCTGGGCTGGCCTACCAGAACCTTGGACAATCCGGTGTGCCCTGAGAACGAGATATGTGCAGATCCTATCGGGATTTGTCGGCACATTCGGGTGGCTTTGCTGGTCTTGTTTTACCATTGTCGAAATGTCTTGTAACCGGGATTCCGAGTCTGATCGAGTCTTCCTGGGAGAAGGAATATCCTTCGTTAACCATGAGAGCTTGTGATGGGCTAAGTTGGGACACCCCTGCAGGGTTTGAACTTTTGAATGTCGTGCCCGCAGTTATCGGCAGATGGGAATTTATTAATGTCCGGTTGTAGAAAACCTGAAACTTAACTTAAGTTAAACGCATCAACCGCTTGTGTAACCGTGATGGTCTCTTTTCGGCGGAGTCCGGGAAGTGAACACGGTGTTGGAGTTATGCTTGACGTAGGTTGTTCTAGGATCACTTCTTGATCATAGTTTCTCGAACGTGCTTTGCCTTCTCTTCTCGCTCTCATTTGCGTATGTTAGCCACCATATATGCTAGTGCTTGCTGCAGCTCCACCTCATACCTTTTTTTCCTACCTATAAGCTTAAATAGTCTTGATCGCGAGGGTGTGAGATTGCTGAGTCCCCGTGACTCACAGATACTTCCAGAACCAGCTTGCAGGTGCCGATGATATCGTGCAGGTGACGCAACCGAGTTCAAGGAGGAGCTCGTTGAAGATCTTGTTCATTGTGTTGTTTCATTTCAGCTGATCAGTAATGGAGCCCAGTTGAGATGATCGGGGATCTGTAGCATCAGGGGTAGTCTTCTTTTATTTTGGTTCCGTAATCGGACCTTGTTTGTATATGGATGTTGTAATGCTTTATTCATGTATTGTGTGAAGTGGCAATTGTAAGCCAACTATGTATCTCTTCCCCTTGTGTATTACATGGGTTGTGTGAAGATTACCTCACTTGCGACATTGCTTTCAATGTGGTTATGCCTCTAAGTCGTGCTTCGACACATGGGAGATATAGCCGCATCGAGGGTGTTATAAGTTGGTAATCGAGCCTTCCCGGACTTAGAGCCCCCTGCTTGATCGAATCGCTGGCATTGTTGAGTCTAGAAAAATGTTTTGAGTCATTTAGGATTATATATATATATCGGAGAGTAGGAATTCTTTTTACTCCTCAGTCCCTTCGTCGCTCTGGTGAGGCATCCTGACGTAGAGTTTTGACTCTTCTCTTCTCAAATTTCACGAATTTTTTTAGGATCACGCGGGTATCTTGGAATCATTCCGATGGTTTTGTGACGAGAACATTGTTCTTGGTGCCTCCTGACATTTAGGGGTTGTGGCAGTGTCCCGGGGAGTTGAGCTCCGAGGTGTTGTCGTCACAAGTTTATCGTTGTCGTTCTGGAATACCTGAGTTTCGCCGACATCGAAAATCTCTTTTATGCAGTTGTTGGTGAGATAACCTCGACGCCACCCAGTACTGGGGCGGGAGTTCGGGAGTATTGCCATAACTTGTATAACGGATGCTTTTCGTAGGTTGAGGTAAATGATTTCCGAAGGTTTCTTGGTCTGTTGAAGGATGGATACAGCTGGATGTAGGATTTATTAGTTTTGGGTAAGATATTATGCTTCCCCTGTATCCCCAACACTTGATTGCATAACCGAAAAGTTTCGGGAGTTTATAAGTGGGAATTCAAGTAACTCTTAGGATATCTTTCCGACAGATGTATGATATGAAATTGGGGTTCGACGTCTAGTGGTTTTACAGTGGTCTCGTTGTGTCTTAAAGAGTCCTTGGCTATGCTGACTCGGGGACGCTTCGTATGTCATGTGCACTGCCTTGTACATGATGGTGCTGTACGATCGAGCCCGTATAGGCCCCACCACGAAAACTTCGGATGAAATCTCTATCATATGTTTGTTCCGGCTTATTTTGCAAGCCAATCCTTTATTTTTGTTTTCAGTTGTGGTATTCGAGTTGCTTCAATGTCAAGTGTTGATTCCATACTTTTCCTAAGTGGTGTTCTCACACTCCTATGTGAATACTAATCCTTCTTGATCATCGAGTTTGTCTTGTCAATCCTTTTTCAACTTGTGTGGTTCTCTTCAAGATGATCATATCATTTTTCACATCAGCAAGATCAATTATCAGTTCTTCTCAACGGTGTTCATTTCATTCGTCCCAAGCTGCCTTTGTTTTCCCGCCTACCCACCCTTTTTCTTCAAGGACTAAGATTCCTTAATCAAGTACCCATCTTATTGATGTGAAGTCTCTCCATTCTTTTCTGTCAATGTTCTTATCCGGTGATTTCTCGTGGAGATGCTCAGAAGTCTCAAGTTCATCATTCTTCGTTCTTTTTCTTCTCCGATGGTTTCAATCCAAGCATTGTCGATCATATCCTTTCCTCGTTTCAAATGTTTTTCTCATGCCGGTGCACCTCATAATCATTCACTTCCCGCTATTCAATTGTTCCGGAGTGCTGAAGATATCTCGAAGATTCGTGTTTCCACTCTGCATTCGTTCAAGCTCTTTCGAGGATGTTATCTCATTCAAGTCATTTTATTCAACCGGTGCAATCTCCCTTTTCAAGCAATCATTCTACGGTGTTTATTTTGAGTGGGCCCTAACCCATAGGTATTTTCCCAGGATCTTACCTAACTCTTTTTATTTTCCCGGAGCTATCCCAAATTCTTTTCAAAGTTTGACGTAAGGATGATTCATCATCAGTCAGATGGTCTCTCCAAGATCTTTCAAATTCTTTTCATCGTTGGTTCAACCTTTCTAATATTCATTCCGGAGTATCTCAACGATTCTTGGTGGTGCTCTCGTCATCATTCCAGAATTTTTGAAGACCGGAGAATAGTCTTTGCTCCATATCTTATCCGTTCTCTCAAAGATGCGTAGTTCTAGCTTGATGCTTTCCTCTCATAATTGTTTTAGATTGTGAGAATTCTTTTCACCTATCCGGAGCAATTCAAGATTCTTTTTCAATTTGATTCTCCGGAGGCCATCAATTCAGACTTATTCATTCTCAGCTTTCAACTATTGCTCTCCAAATCTTACCAGTACATCATTCAAGTATTCTCTTGTCAGCTCGTGATCTCTTCATTCTCATGTATCTAAATCCCCTCAAGTATCTTCATTCGATTTCTAATTCTTCCCGGTGATTCTTTATCTTTTCTTTGTTCATTTTCAATTCTTACGGTGGTTCGTTCAAGATTGTTCTTCCTTTGTTTATCATATCAATGTATTCGTTGTTTTCAATCCTACCGGTGGATCGTTGAAGACCGTCTTAAGTTTGACGCTATATCTATCTTAATCCTTTCTACGAGAATAGGTATCATGCCAAATCCAATGTGGGTCATCAATTTAATTGGTGAAGGATATGCATAATGTAATTCTTATTCTTGTTTCATCCAAGTGATTTAATTCCTTATTCCGGAGGTTCATCAAAATTCTTGATTTCAGTTGTCTCATCTTTTCTTTTCCGGAGTTCCAAGTTTTTCTGCATTATATCATCGCGAAGCTCCATCTAAATCATCGCAAGGCTTCACCTTGTGTTTTCAACTTCTCTTTCCTTTTGTTCGATCAGCCTTTTGTTACCGGAGTTGTTCATGGAGGCTACATGGTGGTTCGTCAAGGATCCTTTTCACTCTTCAATCGTTCTTCAAGATATCTCTCGAAGCTATGATCCATCAAGCTATACTTCAAGTATTCTTCATCTTGCATCCCAAAGTCCTATTCGTTCTATCTTATCTTTTGAGATGGTGTTATTTCTTTCTTGACAATTTCCCTTCATGCTTCATGATTCAAAAGTTGTCAAGAATGAAATATTTAAATCCATCAATATCGTCATTGGAGTTATCTTGGGTTATATTTCACCTAAAGCCTTCCCTAAGGATTGTCGCTATCTATGGTGCTTATAAATGACCCAAGTTCTTCATTCATCCTCCCGGTGAAAGAAGTTTCTCGTCTGCTTGTTCATATCAATCCAATCTTTTGGTTTCCGTTAGTGGCAGAATTTCACTTCATAGTTTTGAGATGTTCTCCATAAGCCCACTACAACCTTGTTCTTTTCGTTGTTGGTTTTCCAACAACTCGTTCGACCCTTCTCCTAAAGATGATTTTCAAGCCCATTTGAGGTAGAAGATGTTACTTTCCTCTTCATTCTTTTCATTCAATTCTTAAATTCATTCTGGAGGCATGGTATTGTTGCTATATTCAACCATTATCTCGTTTTGTCAAAGATCATGTTCTTTTCGTGCTTATCCTTTTAACCGGAGTGTCATGCCCTCTTTTCAAGTTCTTCCCATTCTGTCAAGTTTTGGCTCCCTTCTCAACCGGAGTGCCGTCTGATATCTTTCTTACCCTTGTGCCATTCTTTCAATAGTTCCAGAGGTAGTGTGTTGTTGATTTCATCAACTATCATCCAATCTTCCCAAGATCATGTTTGATTCCTTCCATTTATAGTCGGAGTGATGTCCAAATTGTGTCAGTCTTTTTCCTTCTCAATCTTGTTTTAACCGAAGTGGTTTCAATATATATCTTGCCCTTTAACCTCAAGGTTTTTCGCGATGTTCTTTATTCCTCTTTTCTAACGGACTATTTTCGACTTTGTTCACCTTAGTCATATTCTTTTCTCGATTTTGTTCAACCTCGCAAGGTTCTTTGGTTTCACTCATTCGTCAAAGAAGCAACTTTCTTTTACCTCTTCTCTTTCTCTTCCGTTCCTTTCCGGTGCCATCCTAGATCTCGGGATGAGATCCTCTCGTAGTGGTGGAGTGTTGTGACGCCCCGAGACCGTTGCGCCAGGTGTCTTCCAGTTATTCGCTGTCATTGCCATGTCATTCGCTTGTGCGTTGCATCTTGTCTTGTCATCATGTGCATTGCATCATCATGTTTCCAAAACTTGCATCCGTCCCGGTCTCCTCATTCCGTCTGTTGTCCGTTCTGAGGCCAGACTCACTTGCACGCGCCCGCGGCATGTCCAAAATAGTATTTTATAAGTGGCCGGAAAATGTTCTCGGATTGGGTTGAAAGTTGGTGTGCGGTCTTATTATAGTGTAGATAGACCGTCTGTCAAGTTTCATCGCATTCGGAGTTCGTTTGATAGCCCAACCGTTAAACTATAGCGGCATTATAGCCGGTCTAACGTCGGACGTTTCCGGTCTCCGGAAACAGTCGCTGGGTCTCTCTATCTCTTCTATTCTCTCAACTCGAGACCGTCTACACAGTCCACTGCTTATCGCCAGGCCCAACCTAACCTCTCTTGTCAGCCCGCGGCCCTCCTCACGTGCGCGTCCGAAACTTCCCCGGACCCGACCCGGTCAGTCGTCAACGTTGTGTCCGGATCATCCCCAAACATCTACAAAACGTCTCCGTTTTCTTATTTGGGCTCCCTAGCCTATTTTTCCCGACCGTCTGATTACGATCGGAGGGACGGATTAGCCCCTAACCTATTTCACCTGATGTATATATTTGGTCCAACCCTAGATCCTAGGATGTCCCATCCATCCCTCTCGTCTCCGCCGCCGCCACCCACTCACCATCCCCATCGGGATCCTGCCGATCCACCTCCACCAAACCAGATCGCTGCAGCCATCCACCTACCCAAATCCCCTCGCAGCCTGTGACCAGATCCCTGGTTTTGCGCGCAGCCTTCCCTGCTCAAGCCCCGAGCCTCCCATTGTCCAGGAGCACGAGCTCCATCGTCTCGCGTGCCACCTCCTTGTCCCCCTTGCAGATCGGGAACTCCAAGCTCCCTCGGTCCAGCCATCCAAGAGGACGTTGACCCACGTTGCCGCGCGATGCTACTCCCGCGCCACTCGACCTCTGCCTCCTCTGCTTGCATCTCGCCGGAGCAGGCCCCACCCCGTCGCCGGGAGCTTGCGCCATTTCCACGCCGTTCCTGTGCGTCCTCTGCTTCCAGCAGGACCACGAGACATGCCCCGACTGACGGTGTCCTGGACTAGGGGGTACTCACCACGTCGTCTCCTGATCTATTAGATTGGGACGAGGACCCCCGTGGCCATATACTCATGGGCTAGTTCGAACGGCTACCGCATACAAGGAAGATTCCACAAGACTTGGCAATCAAGACAAGGACTTCTCCCCACCGGCGTATTCGGCTAGGACTCTTGTTATCCTAGGCCTCCGGTGCATTATATAAACCGAGGCCAGGCTAGTCGATACAAGATACAATATATACAACAATTATACCATAGGCTAGCTTCTAGGGTTTAGCCTCCTTGATCTCGTGGTAGATCTACTCTTGTACTACCCATATCATCAATATTAATCAAGCAGGAGTAGGGTTTTACCTCCATCGAGAGGGCCCGAACCTGGGTAAAAACATCGTGTCCCTGCCTCCTGTTACCATCCGGCCTAGACGCACAGTTCGGGACCCCCTACCCGAGATCCGCCGGTTTTGACACCGACATTGGTGCTTTCATTGAGAGTTCCGCTGTGTGATCGACAAAAGGATCGATGGCTCGCCTGCAGATCAACTGCGACTTCGGCATCTTCGTCACTAGCTCGACTGGTCACCTTGGTTCGACCAAGAATTGCGCCCCGTGTTCGGATCACCATGTCCGGACGAGGGCCTTCATCAAACATCAACTCCGATCTCTATCAAGATCACGGAGGAATCATCTATGGAGCTCGGGGGCTCAACGTCAACATTGCCCTCAAGCGACCGTGCTGTTTTTCTGGACAGCGAACTCGTATCTGCCACCACCACCTCCTCGAGTATCGCTTTGACGATCGCTTTGGTGGAATTGTGCGGAATTGAGTCTACAACAACCCTGGAAAATTTCGTCGAGTTCCGATGGAGGAATCTCTGGCAATCCACGATATACCGGAGCCCTGTCAAATCTGGACGGGAATTTGGATGAGTTTAGGGCGTGGTGTCCAGCTTCTAGCTCGGACGTCCTTTGGAAGATCCAACCGTTGATCGGCTGCGGAATTCCTATATCTACCACCTCTCAAAATTTCGGCTCGATCCGACCGTCCAAACTCCGGGAACCTTCCGATTAGTGCATCACTTTTCGGATCTGTTTTCTGCGCGAAAACGAATCCGACCCGAGTTCATCTTTTTTATGAACAGGATTTCGGACATCCCTTTTGAAGGAAGTTTTGTATGGGGTATTGTGTTTTGTTCCCGAACACATCCCACTAACTGTAAGATCTTTTGAACATGATCTTCAACATCATGCTGGTGTCAAACCAGTCCGGCAATATTACTCCACGGCTGCCGACCTGCGCTAGACACGGCGTCACTTTGTTGAGCCGAGCTCAACTTCTTCGGATCATCATCTCGGCAAGCCGAACAAGAGCCCGGCATCGCGAAGGATAAATCATCACCAACATCGCCGCCCCACGGATTACACGGAGCGGGCATACCGGCATCGCCGCACGGTCGCTTCATCAAGCCGGCATCGACCACGTCACGACCTGCATCGACAGGGCCGCACTATTGCTTCTTCAAGCTGGTGTCCATCACGCCGACCTACTTCGACTCATCGGCTGACATCGAGGCTTCGACATCTCGGCTGGACCGGGGGCTTCGCCATCTCTTCATCAACCTACTCCGGACACTTCGGCGTCACTAGCCGACCAGCTCCGTCACGTTAGCTGGGCCGAGGGCTTTGCCTCGGCGAGTCAACCTTTACCAGCATTGCCATGCCGTCGTTTTATCGCCCATCAGGCAATGGGTGTGCGGAGCGGGTCCCAATTTTAGGAATCACCTTCCTTCGGATTGCTACAACAAATAAACCAGGTGCTATTAATCCCAGTATTTTTTGCTTGTTTGGGTTCATTTTTCCCAAGGAATTATTACTCTGGTTTGTCCGTCATATGTACACAGGTCTATCAAATGGTGGCTGCATTAACGACAGTCGCATGGTGGTTCGGTCAGTTTCCGTACATAGTCCGGCGAACGCCGCACTCGGAGCTCGGACCGACCTGCGAATTCAGGCTTTGCCACGCCTTTACCGCATCACGCCGACGCCCTGCATCGACTTGACTTCGGCGCCAGGCCATATTTCTTTTATTACTCACTTTGCATAAATTATTTATTATGCAACGATTTTTTTAATTATCATTATTACTATTATCTCCGGTTTGCACTATTTTTTGTGCACAGGAAAATGATCCGGGGACTTCGGCGTCACTCTGCCGGTCTGCATTGATCGTGCTATGTCACCACTTCGGCGTGTCAAGCTCTCCGCTCCGCCACCTCGGGACCGGCTTGAGGGATGGAACCTTGCCCCGCATCAAGCTCGGACCGCGTCATCAATACCGAACACATTAACCAGCTAAGTCGCTTTCATGCTCAAAGCTTTAATTTCTAACTTGCGTTCGGTTCGACCAAGCATTATACTTTTTTGGAAAAAAGTTGCTTCTAAAAAATTTCCTTGTCCAAACTTTGTTTGTGACGCATAAATTCAAATACCCCGTTTACTTGGGGGCTTCCTTTATGAAGCTTTTCCTGTTGCATATGATTATACTTGTACGGCTTCGTTCCTTGTTCGTGTATTACGCCACAATATGCACCACATTGACTTAAGCGATTTGCAAGCTGGGTTGCCTCGCTCCTGTGTTTACCCCTACGTTCCCGATTGTTCGGCTAGGGAGTAAAGGGAGCACCTCTGCGATTGTCACGATCGGGTCACCCGAGCCGGACCTCAGACTGGGTGAAGCCGAAAGCTAGCGCTCTTATAGTTATTCAATGATGGTCGGCACACAACGGAACTCATGAGTACAAAAAATCTATTGCACAAGTCTCATAATAACAATGAGCACCGAAGAAAGGTATCGGTGGGGGTACTATTTTCTTCGAAGATGCTTCTTACTCTTCGCAGTAATATAGCATAAGTTCCCTGAGCGCGCTTTGTCTGTTACAGCCTTATGGCCTGATTGCCTGGTTATTGGAAACACCGTCGATATTCTCGACCGATGGAGTACATAACACTTTTCGGTCCTTAACCGAAGAGGGAGAAGCCGACGGTCGGTTAAGACGCGTTTAAAGTTCGGTTGAACATAGATATGATATAAGTACTTCGGTACATGCAATCATTCTTCTACCCAAGTCACTTGGGGGCTCTTAAGTTTATTTGAGCCGTTTTATAATAAGTGTTCTTCTTCTCAGTCGTTGCAAAGTTCTATTATTATTATTATTTATCACTCCTTTTTTCGACGCGAGTGTGCGGTCACTAGCCGGGGAGCCTAATTTCTCTCTCAAAGCCGCTAGAGTTTAGTTTGCTAAACTGGCCTAATGAGAAGTACTCCGCCCTCGGGATAGGAGGTTGAAGCCGTAGGCTGACCCGCTCGAAGTCTTGAGATAGGATGTGTCATGTTAAAGGACGACAGAAGCACTTCTTTTTTCTAAGACCAATTTTCGGATTGGCACCGAACACTTGATCTTGTTCGGACGTCATGTTTTTACTGACGTTTCTTGGTTTTCCAAGCTTTTTGGCACTTTTAAACTATTTGTGCTTTTCCAGCATTAGTCTCGCAGTGCAACGCCGGACACCTTTAGGGATTCGGCAAAAACATTCTCAGATATTGCTATATATGCATCGGTTTCGAATTGTGTCTTCGGTCAATAGTTGGGTTGCCCGGCTCCTGCACTTGCTTCCTACGTTCCGTTTTGTTCGGCTAGGCGTGCAAAGGGAGAACCACTGCGATTGTGCTTCCAGCTCACATGGTTAAGCACCTTAGTGGAGAAAGCCGAAAACTGACTGTCACAATAAGCGTAAACTGGTCAGCGATCCGATGACTATGACGGGCCATTCATAACATTGGCCGAAGTGTTTACGGCTTGACCTCGACTGTCGCCGAACACTACCGGGGGCTATTAACTGGCCTCCCAAACTAAATCCTCGATATTTTGCTCTTACATTCGAGCTGAGGTTTCATGATCATGCTTAGCATGACAACCCAAAGAAAGGAACCGATAGCGGGACTATTTTCTTTGGAATACATTTCTTCTGTTAAACAGTAATATAACATATCTCTCTGCGTACCTTTGTTTATAAAACCGTGTGGCCAGATTGCCTTGTTTGTCGTAAATCTTTGCCCTCATAAAGGCTTTATAAAGTAGGACAAACACTCCTCGGCTACTGGCCAAGGAGGTGGAAGCCGATGGTCGGTCAACAAAGTTTTGTACAATGCGGATCCGAGCATTAATGACGTAAAGTACTTGGATACATAGAGTCATTACACATAATTTGTGATTTTACTATGGATATTGATCCTTAATTCGCCACCCGTGCCCGCATTAAGGCTCGGGGGCTACTGGGTTTCGGGCTTATTATTTACAAATATTAAAGGGGCACATCGATCCCCTGATCTGGTGTTGCCACCCGACCAGTGTCTCGGGGGCTACTGCATTGCTTGTCCACTGCAGAAAATTTTATGTGCAATATAGTTTCCGAGGAGTTTTTGATCCTCAGGTTGGTCGGCCGCACCCAACCTGAGTCTTGAGGACTGAGCACGCCGCTTTTGTGTCCCGAAGTATTCTCCCGAGCTAGGACTTGATCCTCAGGCCGATTTTGCAAATCAACCTGAGTCTCAGCGGCTACTAGGATCAGCGGTCTTATGTCATCCTTCATGTGCATCTCGGGTTTTAGACCGATACACACCTTGAGGGCTACTGGCTATATATCTTGGCAGAGAATAAATTGCACCAATAAAAAGTATTGACAAAAAATCGGCCCATAGTCGGGGTGGTGCACCACCTCGGAAGCAGTCCGGCATAAAGCTCGGGCGCTACCGGCTGGCTCCATAGAGGGCATTTCCGGCATTAAGCTTGGATGAACTCCTTCAACTTTTTTGAACCAAGGTGATATGACACCTCGGATATAGTCCGGCATTGGAGCCTGGACACAGTCCGGCGTTGGAGCTCGGATATATTTTGGTGTTGGAGATCGGATATACAGTCCGGCGTTGGAGCTCGAATACATAGTCCAGCGTTGGAGCTTGGGTACATTCCGGCGCTAGAGCTGGGAAGCGGTCCGATGTTGGTGCTCGGCTGCAAAAGACACCTCGAGTGCAGTCCGGCGTTGGAGCTCGGATGCAAGAGGACCCTGCCCCCCGGGAACAACTTCAAACCTGAGGTGTGGCATAAAAATAAACAAGGCATTGATAAAGGCCGGAAATTTAAAAGGGGCTCCTCGGATACCCGACGTGTAAACTCGTCGAATGCATTTCGGCGATCCTCAAGATTGAAGATAAAGAAGATTTGTTGAACCAGTTTTCAAGACCGGCAACCGAAGATGAAGAACAGTTCGGAAGAATCGAGGAGCGTCCCTAACTTGAAGACCGGTTCAGGGGGCTACTGACGGTGTCGTGGACTAGGGGGTACTCACCACGTCGTCTCCCGATCTATTAGATTGGGCCGAGGACCCCCGTGGCCGTATACTCATGGGCCAGTTCGGACGGCTACCGCATACAAGGAAGATTCCACAAGACTTGGCGATCAAGACAAGGACTTCTCCCCACCGGCGTATTCGGCTAGGACTCTTGTTATCCTAGGCCTCCGGTGCATTATATAAACCGAGGCCAGGCTAGTCGATACAAGATACAATATATACAACAATCATACCATAGGCTAGCTTCTAGGGTTTAGCCTCCTTGATCTCGTGGTAGATCTACTCTTGTACTACCCATATCATCAATATTAATCAAGCAGGAGTAGGGTATTACCTCCATCGAGAGGGCCCGAACCTGGGTAAAAAACATCATGTCCCTTGCCTCCTGTTACCATCCGGCCTTGACGCACAGTTCGGGACCCCCTACCCGAGATCCGCCGGTTTTGACACCGACACCGACCCTGCCGTCGCCTTCCTCCGCCGCCCTGGCCCATTCCCGGCCGGTTCCCGCCGGTGACGCCCCGCACCAGGACCCGCTCGTCCCTGCCACCGCGCAGCTCTGAACCTTGCGCCCCTGCTTCATCTCCTCGCCATCGGCTGCATCAAGCAGCAGTAGCGAGCGCGGCTATCAACTGAGCCCTTCCCGCGTTGACCCTCGTCTGCGTCCCGCGCCGCTGCTCCTCCTTCATTCCGGCGAGGCTCCGCCAGGATCCGTTCATCTCCACGCCGTCTGCGTCGCCCAAGTCCACCAGCACCGGTGAACTCCACCTCCCCGCGGCCCTTGCCTCGTCCTCCTTCTGTGCGTATGGAGACAACGAGCGCCCGTTGACCGCGCCTCTGCCTCCAGATCACCAGGCCCAGCGCACTCCTCCTCAACCGGCCTGCCAAGCCTCTCCCCTGACTGGGCCATGAGCCTACGAGGTGAGAAGCACCTAAAGCCCGATCATGTTTGGCCCGATAGCTCAGATTCGGCCCATATTTATTTTTTTCCTGTGCCCCGCGATTTTGTCCAATTACCCCAAGTTTTACAGATTTGCAAAAAACCCCTAAGTTCCATGCATATCATAATGCCACAACCATGCATCATTTGTAAAAACATTATATATGGAAAATGTTTAGAATCTTGTCTAGTTTCACAATATGCAACTTTCATCTATGTTTAAAATGTTTAAAATGATGTTTGTTTAAATTTGCTTAAATAACTTGCTAAAATGATTTAATTCATAACTAAATAACCATAACTCTGAATTTAATAAACTTTATATGTAAATGGGGTGGAAAATGCCTAGTTTAACATGGTGGCTTCACCTTGCATGTTTAACAACTCTAAAATTGTGTTTAGGGCAGAACAATACCAAATCTATAATATGCCCATGAGGATTTTTCCGGACTTGTTGTTTTGTTGTTCCGGCCTCATTTAAACTTGCCTAGATAGATAGTTCCATTATGCTTCACCTCTTGCCATGCTAACAACATTTAATATTGTTGGGTACATAAACGAGATCAAACTAAATAACATGAATGTGGTGTTTCGTCAATATACAACGGAGTTGCATGTTGAGCTCCAATTAATTTGTAGGATTGTTTGTGCATTTTACCATGCCATGCTTCATTAAACCGGACATGCATCATACTTGATTGTGCATCATGCCATGTTTATGTGGTGGTTGTTTACTATGTTGTTTGCTTTCTTTCCGGTGTACTTCTTCTTGGTAATCCGGTAACGTCGTGTTTGTGAGGATCCGTTCAACTATGTCCGTTTGTCTTCCTCATGGACTCATTCTTCTTCCTTGTGGGATCTCAAGCAAGATGACCATACCCTCGAAATCACTTCTATCTTTGCTTGCTAGTTGCTCGCTCTTTTGCTATGCCTATGCTACGATACCTACCACTTGCTTATCATGCCTCCCATATTGCCATGTCAAGCCTCTAACCCACCTTGTCCTAGCAAAACGTTGTTTGGCTATGTTACCGCTTTGCTGAGCCCCTCTTATAGCGTTTCTAGTTGCAGGTGAAGATTGAAGTTTGTTCCTTGTTGAACATGGATATTTTGTTGGGATATCACAATATATCTTATTTACTTAATGCATCTATATACTTGGTAAAGGGTGGAAGGCTCGGCCTTATGCCTGGTGTTTTGTTCCACTCTTGCCGCCCTAGTTTCCGTCATACTGGTGTTATGTTCCTTGATTTTGCGTTCCTTACACGGTTGGGTTATAATGGGAACCCCTTGACAGTTCCGCTTGAATAAAACTCCTCCAGCAAGGCCCAACATTGGTTTTACCATTCCACCTAGCCTTTTATTTCCCTTGGGTTCTGCAGACTCAAGGCTCATCTTTATTTAAACCCTCGGGCCAGTGCTCCTCTGAGTGTTGGTTCAACCTGTCAGCTGCCGGTGGCCACCAGGGGCAACTCTGGGCTGGCCTACCGGAACCTTGGACAATCCGGTGTGCCCTGAGAACGAGATATGTGCAGCTCCTATCAGGATTTGTCGGCACATTCGGGTGGCTTTGCTGGTCTTGTTTTACCATTGTCGAAATGTCTTGTAACCGGGATTCCGAGTCTGATCGGGTCTTCCTGGGAGAAGGAATATCCTTCGTTGACCGTGAGAGCTTGTGATGGGCTAAGTTGGGACACCCCTGCAGGGTTTGAACTTTCAAAAGCCATGCCCGCGGTTATGGGCAGATGGGAATTTATTAATGTCCGGTTGTAGAAAACCTGAAACTTAACTTAAGTTAAACGCATCAACTGCGTGTGTAACCGTGATGGTCTCTTTCCGGCGGAGTCCGGGAAGTGAACACGGTGTTGGAGTTATGCTTGACGTAGGTTGTTCTAGGATCACTTCTTGATCATAGTTCCTTTAACGTGCTTTGCCTTCTCTTCTCGCTCTCGTTTGCGTATGTTAGCCACCATATATGCTAGTGCTTGCTGCAGCTCCACCTCATACCTTTTTTCCTACCTATAAGCTTAAATAGTCTTGATCATGAGGGTGTGAGATTGCTGAGTCCCCGTGACTCACAGATACTTCCAAAACCAGCTTGCAGGTGCCGATGATATCGTGCAGGTGACGCAACCGAGTTCAAGGAGGAGCTCGTTGAAGATCTCGTTCATTGTGTTGTTTCGTTTCAGTTGATCAGTAGTGGAGCCCAGTTGGGACGATCGGGGATCTGTAGCATCAGGGGCAGTCTTCTTTTATTTTGGTTCCGTAGTCAGAACTTGTTTGTATCTGGATGTTGTAATGCTTTATTCATGTATTGTGTGAAGTAGCGATTGTAGGCCAACTATGTATCTCTTTCCCTTGTGTATTACACGGGTTGTGTGAAGATTACCTCACTTGCGACATTGCTTTCAATGCGGTTATGCCTCTAAGTCGTGCTTCGACACATGGGAGATATAGCCGCATCGAGGGCGTTATACTCTACTTGTCATTGCAAACATGTTTATTCATAATAGGCTGAATCAGGAACGATGAACTAATCATATTTACAAAAACAAAAGAGGTCGAGTTCATACCAGCTTTTCTCATCTCAGCCAGTCCATCCTATGTCATCATATTTGCCTTTCACTTGCACGACCGAACGATGTGAATAATAATAATAGTGCACGTGCATTGGACTAAGCTGGTGAAAGATCGTGGATGTCGCCTAGAGGGGGGTGAATAGGCGTTTTAAAATAATTACGGTTTAGGCTTGAACAAATGCGGAATAAACCTAGCGGTTAATTTGCCAAGCACAAAACCTAAAACAACTAGGCTCACCTATGTGCACCAACAACTTATGCTAAGAAAGATAAGGAACTATGTGATAGCAAGATATATGACAAGAAACAATATGGCTATCACAAAGTAAAGTGCATAAGTAAAGGGCTCGGGTAAGAGATAACCGAGGCACGAGGAGACGACGATGTATCCCGAAGTTCACACCCTTGCGGATGCTAATCTCCGTTTGGAGCGGTGTGGAGGCACAATGCTCCCCAAGAAGCCACTAGGGCCACCATAATCTCCTCACGCTCTCGCACACTGCAAGATGCCGTGACTCCACTAAGGGACCCTTGAGGGCGGTCACCGAACCCGTACAAATGGCAACCCTTGGGGGCGGTCACCGAACCCGTACACTTTGGCAACCCTTGGGGGCGGTCACCGGTACCCGTCAAATTGCTCGGGGCGATCTCCACAACCTAATTGGAGACCCCGACGCTTGCCCGGAGCTTTGCACCACAATGATTGAGCTCCGAACACCAACAACCGTCTAGGGCGCCCAAGCACCCAAGAGGAACAAGCTCAAGGGTACCAAGCACCCAAGAGTAATAAGCTTCTCAACTTGTAACTTCCATGTATCACGTGGAGAACTCAAACCGATGCACCAAATGCAATGGCAAGGGCACACGGAGTGCCCAAGTCCTTCTCTCTCAAATCCCACCGAAGCAACTAATGCTAGGGAGGAAAATGAGAGGACGAACAAGAAAGAGAACACCAAGAACTCCAAGATCTAGATCCAAGGGGTTCCCCTCACATAGATGAGAAAGTGATTGGTGGAAATGTGGATCTAGATCTCTTCTCTCTTTTCCCTCAAAAACTAGCAAGAATCCATGTAGGGATTGAGAGTTAGCAAGCTCGAAGAAGGTCCACAATGGGGGAAGAACACGAGCTCAAGAGATAAGGTTCATCGGGGAAGAAGACCCCCTTTTATAGGAGGGGGAAAATCCAACCATTATGTGCTCAGCGCGCACACAAGCGGTACTACCGCTCCATGAGCGGTACTACCGCTCAGGCGGAAGAAACAGGGAAAAGGAGCAACAAAACATGAACCTTGGGGCGGTAGTACCGTAGGAGACAGCGGTACTACCGCTGGGTTAAGCGGTACTACCGCACCCTTCGGCGGTACTGCTGCGCAGAACGAAGGGTAAAGGGAAAGAGGGAACCGGGCGGTACTACCGCGGAGGAAGGGCGGTACTGCCTCTAAGGAGCGGTACTGCTGCACTACTGCCGCAGGGAGGTACCGCACAATCCGACACAGAAAAAGACCCCTCGAATCGACGCGGTAGGGACCTGGTAAGCCAGCGGTAGTACTGCTGCGGAGTCACAACCGGTACTACCGCTGCAGAGCGGTACTGCCGCTTGTGACCCCTCAGCGGTACTACCGCTGGGTACCATGGTACTACCGCTGGGACCCTGACAAAAACCACACTCAAGAAAACAAGAACTGCCATAACTTCTGCATATGAGCTCCGAATTGAGCAAACTAAAGCTTGTTGGAAACAAGACGACGAGTAGCATCAAAACAGGGGAGGTATGCCTAACAAAAAGAGGAGTGAAACCTCCAACCGAGAAGAATCGACAAAACCTCCAACATCGAAAACATCATAGAAGATGCATGCGAACTCCGTTTTCGATGAACTCAAGCTTGTCATCAAGATGACCATAAGATCTAAGACTCACAAAGAGAACCAAACAAGAACCAAGAAATATGATGCAAGGATGCAATGATTTGAGCTCTCTACGAATGATACGATCAAGCTGTTGGAAAAATGCCCTAGAGGCAATAATAAATTGATTATTATTATATTTCCTTGTTCATGATAATCATTTATTATCCATTCTAGAATTGTATTGATAGGAAACTCAGATACATGTGTGGATACATAGACAACACCATGTCCCTAGTAAGCCTCTAGTTGACTAGCTCGTTGATTAATAGATGGTTACGGTTTCCTGACCATGGACATTGGATGTCGTTGATAACGGTATCACATCATTAGGAGAATGATGTGATGGACAAGACCCAATCCTAAGCATAGCACTAGATCGTGTAGTTCGTATGCTAAAGCTTTTCCAATGTCAAGTATCATTTCCTTAGACCATGAGATTGTGCAACTCCCGGATACCGTAGGAGTGCTTTGGGTGTGCCAAACGTCACAACGTAACTGGGTGGCTATAAAGGTACACTACGGGTATCTCCAAAAGTGTCTGTTGGGTTGGCACGAATCGAGACTGGGATTTGTCACTCCGTGTGACGGAGAGGTATCTCTGGGCCCACTCGGTGGGACATCATCATAATGTGCACAATGTGATCAAGGAGTTGATCATGGGATGATGTGTTACGGAACGAGTAAAGAGACTTGCCGGTAACGAGATTGAACAAGGTATCGGGATACCGACGATCGAATCTCGGGCAAGTATCGTACCGATAGACAAAGGGAATTGTATACGGGATTGATTAAGTCCTTAAAATCGTGGTTCATCCGATGAGATCATCGTGGAACATGTGGGAGCCAACATGGGTATCCAGATCCCGCTATTGGTTATTTACCAGAGAATGTCTCGGTCATGTCTGCATGTCTCCCGAACCCGTAGGGTCTACACACTTAAGGTTCGATGACGCTAGGGTTATAAAGGAAGTTTGTATGTGGTTACCGAATGTTGTTCGGAGTCCCGGATGAGATCCCGGACGTCACGAGGAGTTCCGGAATGGTTCGGAGGTAAAGATTTATATATAGGAAATCCTATTTCGGCCATCGGGACAAGTTTCGGGGTCATCGGTATTGTACCGGGACCACCGGAAGGGTCCCAGGGGTCCACCGGGTGGGGCCACCTGCTGCGGGGGCCACATGGGCTGTAGGGGGTGCGCCTTGGCCTACATGGGCCAAGGGCACCAGCCCCAAGAGGCCCATGCGCCTAGGGTTTCAAGAAAGGAAGAGTCCCACAAGGGGAAGGCACCCCTAGGTGCCTTGGGGGGGAGGGAAACCTCCCTTGGCCGCCGCCCCCCTAGGAGATTGGATCTCCTAGGGCCGGCGCCCCCCTTGGGCTCCCTATATATAGTGGGGAAGGAGGGCCTCTGAACACACACCTTTGCCTTTGGTGCAGCCCTCCCCTCTCCCAAGTCCTTCTCCTCTCCCGTGGTGCTTGGCGAAGCCCTGCAGGATTGCCACGCTCCTCCACCACCACCACGCCGTTGTGCTGCTGCTGGATGGAGTCTTCCTCAACCTCTCCTCCCCCCTTGCTGGATCAAGAAGGAGGAGACGTCGCTGCTCCGTACGTGTGTTGAACGCGAAGGTGCCGTCCGTTCGGCACTAGGATCTCCGGTGATTTGGATCACGACGAGTACGACTCCATCAACCCCGTTCTCTTGAACGCTTTCGCTTAGCAATCTACAAGGGTATGTAGATCCACTCCTCCCTCGTTGCTAGATGACTCCATAGATAGATCTTGGTGACACGTACGAAAATTTTGAATTTGTGCTACGTTCCCCAACAGTGGCATCATGAGCTAGGTCTATGCGTAGTTTCTATGCACGAGTAGAACACAAAGTAGTTGTGGGCGTTGATTTTGTTCAATATGCTTACTGTTACTAGTCCAATCTTGATTCGGCGGCATTGTGGGATGAAGCGGCCCAGACCGACCTTACACGTACTCTTACGTGAGACAGGTTCCACCGACTGACATGCACTAGTTGCATAAGGTGGCTAGCGGGTGTCTGTCTCTCCCACTTTAGTCGGATCGGATTCGATGAAAGGGGTCCTTATGAAGGGTAAATAGAAATTGGCATATCACGTTGTTGTTTTTGCGTAGGTAAGAAATGTTCTTGCTAGAAACCCATAGCAGCCACGTAAAACATGCAAACAACAATTAGAGGACGTCTAACTTGTTTTTGCAGGGTATGCTATGTGATGTGATATGGCCAAAAGGATGTGATGAATGATATATGTGATGTATGAGATTGATCATGTTCTTGTAATGGGAATCACGACTTGCATGTCGATGACGTGACAACTTCATGGAGCCCCAAGATGGAGATCAAAGGAGCTATATGATATTGGCCATATCATGTCACTATTATTTGATTGCATGTGATGTTTATCATGTTTATACATCTTATTTTCTTAGAACGACGGTAGTAAATAAGATGATCCCTCATTAAAATTTCAAGAAAGTGTTCCCCCTAACTATGCACCGTTGCGACAGTTCGTTGTTTCGAAGCACCACGTGATGATCGGGTGTGATAGATTCTAACGTTCACATACAACAGGTGTAAGACATATTTACACACGCAATACACTTAGGTTGACTTGACGAGCCTAGCATGTGCATAGACATGGCCTCGAAACACAGAAGACCGAAAGGTCGAGCATGAGTCGTATAGAAGATACGATCAACATGAAGATGTTCACCGATGTTGACTAGTCCGTCTCACGTGATGATCGGACACGGCCTAGTTGACTCGGATCATGTAATCACTTAGATGACTAGACGGATGTCTATCTGAGTGGGAGTTCATAAGATGAACTTAATTATCATGAACATAGTCAAAAGATCTTTGCAAATTATGTCGTAGCTCGCGCTTCAGTTCTACTGTTTAGATATGTTCCTAGAGAAAAATTTAGTTGAAAGTTGATAGTAGAAATTATGCGGACTAGGTCCGTAAACTGAGGATTGTCCTCATTGCTTCATAGAAGGCTTATGTCCTTAATGCACCGCTGAGTGTGCTGAACCTCGAACGTCGTCTGTGGATGTTGCGAACATCTGACATACACATTTTGATAACTACGTGATAGTTCAGTTAAACGGTTTAGAGTTGAGGCACCGAAGACGTTTTGAAACGTCGCGAAACATATGAGATGTTTCGAGGGCTGAAATTGGGATTTCAGGCTCGTGCCCACGTCAAGAGGTATAAGACCTTCGATGATTTTCTTAGCCTACAAACTAAGGAGAAAAGATCAATTGTTGTGCTTGTGCTCAGATTGTCTGAGTACAACAATCGCTTGAATCGAGTGGGAGTTGATCTTCCAGATGAAATAGTGATGGTTCTCCGAAGTCATTACCACCAAGCTGCTTGAGCTTCGTGATGAACTATAATATATCAGGGACATATATGATGATCCTTGAGATATTCGCGATGTTTGACACCGCAAAAGTAGAGATCAAGAAGGAGCATCAATTGTTGATGGTTTGTGAAACCACTAGTTTCAAGGAGGGTAAGGGCAAAAGGGATGCTTCATGAAACAGCAAATCAGCTGCTGCTCTAGTGAAGAAACCCAAGGTTGAACCCAAACCCGAGACTAAGTGCTTCTGTAATAAGGGGAACAACCACTGGAGCAGAATTACCCTAGATACTTGGTAGATGAGAAGGCTATCGATAGAAGTATATTGGACATACATTATGCTAATGTGTACTTTACTAGTACTCCTAGTAGCACCAGGGTATTAGATACCGGTTCGGTTGCTAAGTGTTAGTAACTCGAAATAAAAGCTACGGAATAAATGGAGACTAGCTAAAGATGAGCTGACGATATGTGTTGGAAGTATTTCCAAGGTTGATCAAATATCGTACGCTCCCTCTACCATCGAGATTTGTGTTTGCGTTGAGCATAGACATGATTGGATTATGTCTATCACAATACGGTTATTCATTTAAGGAGAATAATGGTTACTCTGTTTATTTGAATAATACCTTCAATGGTCTTGCACCTAAAATGAATGGTTCATTGAATCTCGATCATAGTGATACACATGTTCATGCCAAAAGATATAAGATAGTAATGATAGTACCACCTACTTGTGGCACTGCCACTTAAGTCATATCGGTATAAAACGCATGAAGAAGCTCCATGTTGATGGATCTTTGGACTCACTCATTTTTGAAAGGATTGAGACATGCGAACCATGTTTTTTTTGGTTGATATGCATGAAGAAACTCTATACAGATGGATCGTTTGGACTCACTTGATTTTGAATCACTTGAGACATGCAAATCATACCACATGGGCAAGATGACTGAAAAGCCTCGTTTTCAGTAAAATGGAACTAGAAAGCAACTTGTTGGAAGTAATACATTTTGATGTGTGCAGTCCAATGAGTGCTGAGGCGTGTAGTGGATATCGTTATGTTCTTACTTCACAGATGATTTGAGTAGATGTTGAGTATATTTACTTGATGAATCACGAGTCTGAATTATTGAAAGGTTCAAGTAATTTCAGGGTGTAGTTGAAAGATCATCGTGACAAGAGGATAAAAGATCTATGATATGATCATAGAGATGAATATCTGAATTACGAGTTTGGCACAGAATTAAGACATTGTGGAAATTGTTTCACAACTAATACAGCCTGGAACACCATAGTGTGATGGTGTGTCCGAACATCATAACTGCACCCTATTGGATATGATGCATACCATGATGTCTCTCATTGAATTACCACAATAGTTTTATGGGTTAGGCATTGGAGACAACCACATTCACTTTAAATAGGGCACCATGTAATTCCGATGAGATGACACCGTATGAACTATGGTTTAGAGAAACCTAAGCTATCATTTCTTAAAAGTTTGGGGCTGCGACGCTTATATGAAAAAGTTTCAGGCTGATAAGCTCAAACCCAAAGCGGATAAATGCATCTTCATAGGACACCCAAAACAGTTGGGTATACCTCCTGTCTCAGATCCGAAAGTAATAAGGGATTTTTTCTAGAATCGGGTCCTTTCTCGAGGAAAATTTTCTCTCGAAAGAATTGAGTGGGAGGTGGAGACTTGATGAGGTTATTGGACCGTCTCTTCAACTAGTGAGTGGCAGGGCACAGGAAGTTGTTCCTGTGGCACCTACACCAATTGAGTGGAAGCTTATGATATTGATCATGAGACTTCGGATCAAGTCACTCCCAAACCTCGTAGGATGACAAGGATGCGTACTACTTCTGAGTGGTACGTAATCCTGTCTTGGAAGTCATGTTGCTAGACAACAATGAGCCTACAAGCTGTGGAGAAGTGATGGTGGGCCCGGATTCCGATAAATGGCTCGAGGCCATAAAATCCGAGAGAGGATCCATGTATGGAAACAAAGTGTAGACTTTGACAGAATAGCTCGATGGTCGTGAGGCTGTTGAGTACAGATGGATTTTAAAAGGAAGACGGACAATGATGGTAAATGTCACCATTAAGAAAGCTCGACTTGTCGTTAAGATGTTTTCTGACAAGTTTAAGGAGTTGACTACAGTGAGACTTTCTCACTCGTAGCGATGCTAAGAGTCTGTTGGAATTATATTAGCGATTACTGCATCATTTATGAAATCTTGCAGATAGGATGTCAAAACATTGTTTCCTCGACGATTTTCTTGAGGAAAGGTTGTATGTGATACAACCGGAAGGTTTTTGT
Organism: Triticum aestivum; assembly: GCF_018294505.1. Taxonomy (NCBI): domain Eukaryota; kingdom Viridiplantae; phylum Streptophyta; class Magnoliopsida; order Poales; family Poaceae; genus Triticum; species Triticum aestivum. The sequence goes on along the minus strand of NC_057803.1, from coordinate 557,555,372 downwards.
CAATCCTGAAAGATGCTAATAAGTATGCAAAGCTCCAGTAATCCTTCTAGAGAGTGGAGTAAGCATCTCGGAGTTGGAATGTAAGCTTTGATGATGATCAAAGATTTTGGGTTTATACAAAGTTTATGAGAAACTTGTATTTCCAAAGAAGTGAGTGGGAGCACTATAGAATTTCTGATGAATATATGTTGTTGACATATTGTTGATCAGAAATGACATAGAATTTCTGGAAAGCATATAGGGTTATTTGGAAAGTGTTTTTCAATGGAAAGCCTGGATTAAGCTACTTGAGCATTGAGCAACAAGATCTATAAGGATAGATCAAAACGCTTAATGGTACTTTCAAATGAGCACATTCCTTGACATGATCTTGAAGGTGTTCAAGATGGATCAGTCAAAGAAGGAGTTCTTGCCTGAGTTGTAAGGTATGAAGTTAAGACTTAAAGCTCGACCATGGCAGAATAGAGAGAAAGGACGAAGGTCGTCCCCTATGCTTAAGACGTAGGCTCTACAGTATGCTATGCTGTGTACCGCACCTGAAGTGTGCCTTGCCATGAGTCAGTCAAGTGGTACAAGAGTGATCCAAGAATGGATCACAGTACAGTGGTCAAAGTTATCCTTAGTAACTAGTGGACTAAGGAATTTTCTCGGTTATGGAGGTGATAAAGAGTTCGACGTAAAGAGTTACGTCGATGCAAGCTTAACACCTATCCGGATAGCTCTGAGTAGAGATACCGGATACGTATAATGGAGCAACAATTTAGAATAGCTCCAAGTAGAACAGTTATTTGGAATAGCTCCAAATAGAGCGTGGTAGCTGCATCTAGGAGATGACATAGAGATTTGTAAAGCACACACGGATCTGAAAGGTTCAGACCCGTTGACTATAACCTCTCTCACAAGCATAACATGATCAAACCCAGAACTCATCGAGCGTTAATCACATGGTAAATGTGAACTAGATTATTGACTCTAGTAAACTCTTTGGGTGTTAGTCACATGGGGATGTGACCTTGAGTGTTAATCACATATCGATGTGAACTAGATTATTGACTCTAGTGCAAGTGGGAGACTGTTGGAAATATGCCCTAGAGGCAATAATAAATTGATTATTATTATATTTCCTTGTTGATGATAATCGTTTATTATCCATGCTAGAATTGTATTGATAGGAAACTCAGATACATGTGTGGATACATAGACAACACCATGTCCCTAGTAAGCCTCTAGTTGACTAGCTCGTTGATCAATAGATGGTTACGGTTTCCTGACCATGGACATTGGATGTCGTTGATAATGGGATCACATCATTAGGAGAATGATGTGATGGACAAGACCCAATCCTAAGCATAGCACTAGATCGTGTAGTTCGTATGCTAAAGCTTTTCTAATGTCAAGTATCATTTCCTTAGACCATGAGATTGTGCAACTCCCGGATACCGTAGGAGTGCTTTGGGTGTGCCAAACGTCACAACGTAACTGGGTGGCTATAAAGGTACACTACGGGTATCTCCGAAAGTGTCTGTTGGGTTGGCACGAATCGAGACTGGGATTTGTCACTCCGTGTGACGGAGAGGTATCTCTAGGCCCACTCGGTAGGACATCATCATAATGTGCACAATGTGATCAAGGAGTTGATCACGGGATGATGTGTTACGGAACGAGTAAAGAGACTTGCCGGTAACGAGATTGAACAAGGTATCGGGATACCGACAATCGAATCTCGGGCAAGTATCGTACCGATAGACAAAGGGAATTGTATACGGGATTGATTAAGTCCTTGACATCGTGGTTCATCCGATGAGATCATCGTGGAACATGTGGGAGCCAACATGGGTATCCAGATCCCGCTATTGGTTATTGACCGGAGAACGTCTCGGTCATGTCTGCATGTCTCCCGAACCCATAGGGTCTACACACTTAAGGTTCGATGACGCTAGGGTTATAAAGGAAGTTTGTATGTGGTTACCGAATGTTGTTCGGAGTCCCGGATGAGATCCCGGACGTCACGAGGAGTTCCGGAATGGTCCGGAGGTAAAGATTTATATATAGGAAATCCTGTTTCGGCCATCGGGACAAGTTTCGGGGTCATCGGTATTGTACCGGGACCACCGGAAGGGTCCCGGGGGTCCACCGGGTGGGGCCACCTGCCCCGGGGGGGCACATGGGCTGTAGGGGGTGCACCTTGGCCTACATGGGCCAAGGGCACCAGCCCCAAGAGGCCCATGCGCCTAGGGTTTCAAGAAAGGAAGAGTCCCACAAGGGGAAGGCACCCCTAGGTGCCTTGGGGGGGAGGGAAACCTCCCTTGGCCGCCGCCCCCCTAGGAGATTGGATCTCCTAGGGCCGGCGCCCCCCCCTTGGGCTCCCTATATATAGTGGGGAAGGAGGGCCTCTCAACACACACCTTTGCCTTTGGTGCAGCCCTCCCCTCTCCCAAGTCCTCCTCTCCCGTGGTGCTTGGCGAAGCCCTGCAGGATTGCCACGCTCCTCCACCACCACCACGCCGTTGTGCTGCTGCTGGATGGAGTCTTCCTCAACCTCTCCTCCCCCCTTGCTGGATCAAGAAGGAGGAGACGTCGCTGCTCCGTACGTGTGTTGAACGCGGAGGTGCCGTCCGTTCGGCACTAGGATCTCCGGTGATTTGGATCACGACGAGTACGACTCCATCAACCCCATTCTCTTGAACGCTTCCGCTTAGCGATCTACAAGGGTATGTAGATCCACTCCTCCCTCGTTGCTAGATGACTCCATAGATAGATCTTGGTGACACGTACGAAAATTTTGAATTTGTGCTACGTTCCCCAACACAAGCTACTCATCGAGAGCCCCCCTTGATAGTATGGCAATCGATCCTATAACCCGGTCTCCTAACTACCATCATGAGACCGGTAAAATAGAAAACCTATCAAGGGCAAACCTTTGCCTTGCACATGGTCCACTTGAGCTAGATGATGACGATCTTGACTCCCTCAAGTTGGACCACCTTTCTTGATTGTGTTGGCTCGATGAAGACTAGTTGATTGCTCCCCCATACTCCACTACGGGTGAGCCACTCTTCCGCACATCTTCACAAGTCCATTGTCACCACAATGGACGACAAGATTCAAGCACTTGATCTCTTCGTGATGATCCACTTGAACTTGCACACGGCAATCTTGATGACGATCACCACTTGATGTCATCCTCTCCATTGGTTGAGTGATATCTTCCTCTTGACACAAGCCCATGAACACGTACCTAACCCCATGTAGAACTCTCACATAGACCATGGGTTAGTACACAAAGCACAATGGACAATGCTTACCAAACCATGGGATCACTTGATCCCTCTTGGTACATCTTCTACGCTTTGTGAGTTCATCAACTTGATTCACTCTTGACTTAGTCTTGATCAACCTTGAATCTTTCCAACTCTCTTCATTTGGATGATGTCTTGAAGGTAAACATGAATGATCACACAATCTTCTTCTTCAAGACATGCTTGCAATAAGCTCAACTCTCACATGACCAATCTTTGGATAATTCCTTGAATAACACCTTGGTCGACACAAACTCTCCTTGAAATCAACACATGTACTCCAAGAAAAGCCTATGGACAAAACCTTCAAATATAACTCAAGGAAACCATTAGTCCATAGAGATTGTCATCAATTACCAAAACCAAACATGGGGGCACCGCATGTTCTTTTAGCTGGAATCTGCAAGCATTCAATAAACAGGAGAAGACAAGGCAATATGGGCTCTTTTGTCAGATAAACAATAATGCATATAAGAGCCACTTCAACAATTTAATTATGGTCTTCTCCTATCGACCCCCAAAGAAAAGAAAATAAATAAAACTATTTACACGGGAAAGCTCCCAAAAAGCAAAAGAAGAACATGAAATCTTTTTGGGTTTTCTTTTTAATTACTACTACAAGCATGGAAAGTAAATTAATTAAAAGCTACAACTGATTTTTTTGTTTTTCTTAAGGTTTATTAAACACACAAGAAGAAAGCATAAAAAGGAAAATAAATTAGCATGGATGATACAATGAAAAAGTATGAGCACCGACATCTAGCAATGAGTGTGTGAACATAAATGTAATGTCGGTGGGAAATACGTACTCCCCCCAAGCTTAGACTTTTGGCCTAAGTTGGTCTATGGCCACGGCTGGCCTGGCGGATATCCATAATAGTAGCTGGGGTCGTACTATGATGCAGCAGCTATCGCCTGCTGAGCTGCAGCATGGCGACGAGCGGGCTCCTCTCACCTCTCGTACTCATCTGCCTCCTCTCTGGTAATAGTATATCCTCCTCTTGCCTGATAATCAAAGAAGGTAGGAGCAGGGAGAGTAATACAGACAGCACGGTGTCTGTCAAAGATTAGTCGATACTGGAGAGGTGATTCATTCCTCTCGACAAACTGGTGGTGAACCATAGCATTAAAGTCTAGGTAAGCAGGAGGTAATTCAATATCATCTTCGCGTATGACTATACGAAGAAAATTATCTATGCGGGTTGCATAAATTCCACCAAAGAAATCTCCATTAAGTCTATTAAGATGCAACCTACGTGCAACAATGGCTCCCAAAATATATGATTTGTCTCCTAACACAGCACTCCTAAGAATACTAAGATCGGGGACACGCATGTGACATGCCTGAAAGGATCGATATGGTTGACTAGAGGAGGGGGGTGAATAGGCAACTAACAATTTTTAGCTTTTCTTTAGCAATTTAAACTTTGCATCAAAGTAGGTTGTCTAGATATGCAACTAGATGAGCAACCTATATGATGCAACACGAATAGGAACACAAGCAAGCAAGATATATGAAACAAATAAGCTACACAAGTAAAGGCACGAGATAACCAAGAGGGGAGACGGTGGAGATGAGGATGTGTTGCCGAAGTTCCTTCCCTTTGAGAGGAAGTACGTCTTCGTTGGAGCGGTGTGGAGGCACAATGCTCCCCAAGAAGCCACTAGGGCCATCGTAATCTCCTCACGCCCTCACACAATGCGAGATGCCATGATTCCACTATTGGTGCCCTTGGAGGCGGCGACCGAACCTTTACAAACGAGGTTGGGGCAATCTCCACAACTCAATTGGAGGCTCCCAACGACACCACGAAGCTTCACCACAATGGACTATGGCTTCGCGGTGACCTCAACCGTCTAGGATGCTCAAACACACAAGTGTAACAAGATCCGCAAGGGATTAGTAGGGGGAATCAAATATCTCTTAGTGGAAGTGTAGATCGGGGCCTTCTCAACCACTCCCGAGCAAATCAACAAGTTTGGTTGGCTAGGGAGTGAGATCGGGCGAAAATGGAGCTTGGAGCAATAATGGAGCTTTAATGGTGGAAGAGGTGAGTCAACGGGGAAGAAGGAGACCCTTTATATAGTGTGTGGAAAAGATCCAACCGTTACCCACCAACCAGCCCGCGGCCAGCGGTACTACCGCGCCTGGCCAGCGGTACTACCGCAAGGCCGCGCGGTACTACTGCTTGCAACCAAGCGGTACTACCGCATGGCAGTGCGGTACAACCGTACCGTCCCACGGTACTGCCGCGACCCCAGCACAGAAACAGACGCAAGCTGGGGGCGGTACTTCCGCACGCGCGGTACTACCGCGCCCCCCATGCGGTACTACCGCAAGGCAAAAGTCCCAGCCAGGGGGAAGGGGAACTTCCGTGCCTACTTCCGCAAATAAACGGAAGTAGCAAAAACCCGACACAGTAGTACTGCCGAGGGGCGGTACTACTGCCTGACCGCATAGCGCGGTACTACCGCACGGCGAAAGCGGTACTACCGCGGCAGGTGCGGATGTAAAAAATTACATCCGCTCCTACTACCGCAAGGGGGCGGCACTAGCCTGGTGGGCAGCGGTAGTGCGGCTCTAGGGGAGCGGTACTACCGTGAGCACCAGCGGTACTACCACTCCACCGCGCGGTACTACCGTGGATGCCTATGGTACTACTGTTGATCCAGGAGCAGTACTACCGCAACCACAACAGCAGCCAGTCAAAGGAGGCAGGAAAACGGAGGAATCTCCAAGGAAGAAGGAGGGGATAAAAGGAGACGTGTACGTGATGATTCCACCCAAACCTTTCCAACGCGGACCCTCTCTTAATAGTACGGCTTTCCTACGACTCAAATCCACCAAAAAGAAACGTAGAAAAGACGTCGTCTTCGTCAGTCTTCGAGGGGCACCCAATCGTCTTGTGCCTAGCAAAGAAGTGTCTGGAAAACTCATGGCACACGATTAGTCCGCAAATGCGTTGTCATCAATCACCAAAACACTTAGGGATAAATATGTCCTTACAATCTCCCCCTTTTTGGTGGATTGATGACAAAACGGGATTTGCACAAGGAAAAATACTATTAAGTAAAAGCAAACCCCTCCTCTCTATAATATAGACGGGCTCTCGCTAAATGTGTGCCACCTAGATGAGCATGAATACTAGGAACAGAGCTCCCCCTATATTATAGAGACAAGGCAAATTTATCACTAGACAAGATAGTACAAACATAAGATAACTAAGATAGATAGAGTGCATATGTCTTACACCATATGGAGGATAGGTCTCGAAGGCACAAACCGAACAAAAGCAAACGAGGCAAACGAGGTCCAAACGACAAAGCAAACAAACACACCAAGCACGACACAACGCAAATCCCTACACTCTCTCCCCCTTTGGCATCGAGACGCCAAAAAGGCAGAGAGGACACCTACACACACGGGGTGGCTCAGGCAGAGAAGTCGTCCCACTGCTCCTCGTGCTCCTCGTCAGACTCAGCGGCGGGGATAGTCTCCTCGATGTCATCCTCTGAACTGGTCCACTTGTAGCCCTGCTTTGACATCCAGGCAGCCTCAGGTGTGATGACGTCCTCAGACCCGCCAGACACATCCTCTCCAAAGAGCCTCATCACCTTCTTGTCACGGCGGCGACTCTCCTTGTCAGTCACGTGAGCCCTGTACTGTCCCTTCGCCTGCATGCAGAAGAGAGTCTTCATCTTGTCCTTCAGCTTCTTGGCCCATGACGGCTCAGAGGAAGAAGTGGTGGACCTAGCAGCACGGTCCTCAGCAGCAGTCTCAGCAGCAGCAGCCTCCCCCTCACCAGCAGCCCTCCTAGCAGAAGATGCCTCAGCACGGGTAGTGGTGTTGGCCCAGTTGGGCTTGACGCGGAGGCTGATGGACTCATGGCGAATCCAGTCTGGAGCAAGGAACTCATCACCTGGATACGTCTTCTCCCAAGTGGTGGAGAGCAGCAGAAACAGGTACGGTCCATAGATAGGTACCTTGCGAGTGAACACCGCAAACCGAAGCTCACACCACATGATGTGTGAGACATCAAGTGGCTGAGTCTGAGAAGTACGTGCCTCTGCACACAAGAGCAACATGTCCACTAGATATGCATGAACCTTGTCCTTGTCGCCAATGCGTGGGAACAGAGTGTTGCGGAAGATGCGATGCATGATATCCAGAAAGGAGTTCAACACCCAAGATGACTTGCCATTGGGGAGTACCTTCTCAACAAGGAAGGGCTGAAGCTGGTTCTTGTTGGCAGACTCAGAGTTGGCATGGGGGCGAACGCCAACGGGGGTGTGAAGCCCGTCATCAGGAATGTGCAGCAGATCCATGAACTCTTTCCATGTAGCAGACAGCTGACGGCCATTGGTCATCCAGGTCATCCTCCGCTCCTCCCCGGGATGAAAGTACACTGAGGCAAAGAACTGACAGATAAGCTCAGGGTCATAGTCAAGGTGAAAGGAGATCACCGGCTCAATAGCAAACTGCTCCACCAAGTCCAGAGCCTCTCCAAAATAGTCACGAAACTTGTCTTTCCGCAGGTGATGCATGTCTATCCACTTGACATCCACGAAGGTATTCTGCTTGTTCTTGATCACATCCAGATAGATGAGAGCCTGTTGCTTGGTCCAGAACAACTCGGTGCCTCTGAGGATAGCCCGAGGATTCACATAGGGATTGATCTTCCGGCGCTCGACATACTCAGTGGTTGAAATCTCGTCCATGCCCTTAGCCGGTTCCTTTTGCTTGCTGGCAGTGGTCTTGACATTGCGCTTGGGGGCATTGGAGCCCTCTGGGGCTTCATCTTGGGGGTTGCGCAGACGCTTGGAGCCAGTGTCACGACTGGGATTGGAACGGCGAGAGCCACCACCTGAGACACAGAACGCAAAAACACCCACAACAGCCAAGAGAGATTAATGCAAAGACCACAACAAAGCAAGTGAAACAAGTAGAAAGCACACATGATAAATGCCTAGAGAGAGATTTGATCCCTACGGTAGTACTGCCAAGAGCTGCGGAGCTAAGAGAGTAGTACGGCTCTTAGACGCGGTAGTACCGTGCAAGATCACGGTAGTACCGGGTGTAGGAGCGGTAGTATGACCTTAGCACGCGGCGCGGTAGTACCGCGTCTGCGGAGCGTAGTACCGCACGGTACGGTAGTACCGCACCTGACGGGCGGTAGTACCGCAAGAGCGGTAGTACCGCACATCGGGCACGGTAGTACCGCACCACGTCAGATCTGAACTGGTTCAAATCTGAGAAAGCCCGCAAAACCACGGCGGTACTACGGTTGGACAAAGCTACCACAAGACAGCATATCAAGTATGTTTCCTACGCATCACGACTCTCCTACATCCTACTCTTGCATAGATTTGGCCTAAAATCTCAAGAACGACAAGTTTCTCCCCAAAATCCTAGAAGCAAGAGAACAACCAAGAAAAAGAGGGATTTGGGGAAAAACCTTGGTCCATGGCAAGAGGAAGTGGTGGGGAACGATCCCACCGGTCGGAATCCGAGGAGAGTGGCCGGAGACGGAGATCCGGCGAGGGCCTCAGCGCCATTCTTGAGAGGGAGAGATGTGGAGAGAGAGACAATGAATGGGTATGGGGAGTTGGAACTCCCCTGCCCGAGTCATAACCCCCACGCGCCCTTGACGGCGCGGTAGTACCGTGCCCAGACACGGTAGTACCGCACGGTGCGGTACTTCCGAAGTACCGCACCAGAGCGGTAGTACCGTGCTGTGGCGCGGTAGTACCGTGCCTCCCAAAGCGGTAGTACCGCGCCCAGACGCGGTAGTACCGTGGGCTCAAGAAGATGCACGTTTCGAGCGCGAAAAACTGGATCTTTGCACAAACCACTCCGAGCCAACACGACACCACAAGACCACGCAACACACAAAACCAGAAAGGCACACGACAAACGAACCAACCACGAGACACCACCTCTCCAAAAGAGAGGGCGGTGGCCGTAGCCACCTATGTTTGAGTCAATTGGTATGGCACCACGAAGAATTATCCTTGGGTCCATGACCAAAACTCGTCTTTGAAGCACAAGTACCATCAAACATGGCTAATGTGAAAGACTTGATTGATTTATGCATAATGGGGGGAGGGAGAGTTCATTGAGAGAACATCACTCCCCCTATGTCCATGCCTACATCTAAATAGGACAACACGTTGAGTATGGTGGGGTGTGCAAGGGTTCAAGCAACATTGCTCGAATCGATGATATTTAGCTCATGCCTTAACTCGCGAAATCTTGCTTCATCCAAGGGCTTCGTGAAGATATCTGCAAGGTTATCATGAGTGTTGACGTAGTTGAGCTCGATCTCTCCTCGCCTAATGTGATCCCGGATGAAGTGATACCGGATCTCAATATGCTTCGTCTTGAAGTGTTGCACCGGGTTGAGAGAGATCTTGATGGCACTTTCATTGTCACACCAAAGAGGCACTTTGTCACAAGTGACACCATAATCCTTTAAAGTTTGCCTCATCCATAAGAGTTGTGCACAACAACTACCGGCCGCCACATACTCCGCTTCGGTGGACGAGAGAGACACACAACTTTGCTTTTTGGAAGACCAACTTACCAAAGAGCAACCAAGGAATTGGCACCCTCCGGAAGTGGACTTCCTATCCACTTTGTCTCCCGCCCAATCGGAATCCGAGTACCCTACAAGCTTGAAGTTTGATCCTCTTGGGTACCATAAGCCAAAGTTTGGGGTATGAGCCAAATATCGAAAGATTCGTTTGACCGCCACATAGTGACTTTCCTTAGGTGCGGCTTGAAACCGTGCACAAATTCCCACACTCAACATGATGTCCGGTCTAGATGCACAAAGGTAAAGCAAGGATCCAATCATGGAACGATATACCTTTTGATCCACCACTTTACCATTGGGATCTAAGTCAAGTTGGCACTTGGTGGGCATTGGAGTGGAAGCCGGCTTGACGTCACTTAGCTTGAATCTCTTGAGCATGTCTTGAGTGTATTTGGATTGATTGATGAAGGTTCCTTCTCTTCTTTGCTTCACTTCGAACCCTAGAAAGAACTTCAACTCTCCCATGGAGGACATCTCGAACTTTGAGGTCATGAGAGCGGCAAATTCCTCATTGAAAGCTTTGTTAGGAGAACCAAAGATAATATCATCAACATATAATTGGCACACAAACAACTCCCCTTTGACCTTCTTAGTAAAAAGAGTGGGGTCGATTAGCCCAACTTCAAAACCACGGTCTTGTAACAACTCGGTAAGGTGGTCATACCACGCACGTGGGGCTTGTTTAAGGCCATAGAGTGCCTTATCGAGTTGATACACATGATCGGGAAAGTAGGGATCCTCGAACCCGGGGGGTTGCTTGACGTAAACCAATTCATTAATGGGACCATTAAGAAAAGCACTCTTCACATCCATTTGTTGTAACTTAAAGTTATGATGAGAAGCATATGCAATCAACATGCGAATGGATTCAAGACGAGCAACGGGAGCAAAGGTTTCACCGTAGTCGATACCCTCGACTTGGGAGTAGCCTTGTGCTACCAAACGAGCCTTGTTGCGAATGATAATCCCATGGGCATCTTGCTTGTTCTTGAATATCCACTTGGTTCCAATGACATTGTGGTTCCCCGTTGGCCTTGGCACCAATCTCCACACTTTGTTGCGCTCGAAGTTGTTGAGTTCTTCGTGCATGGCATTGAGCCAATCCGGATCTTCTAGCGCCTCATAGACCTTGTGGGGTTCCACACAAGAGACAAACGCGTGATGCTCACAATAATTTGCTAATTGTCTACGAGTGCTTACCCCCTTTCTTAAGCTTCCAAGCACATTCGTCATGAGATGATCCTTGGTGGAGAGCTTGGAAGCAACCTTGGCGGCACGACGCTCTAATTCCTCCTCGGTGGTGAGTTGAGGAGCGGTTACTTGATCATCTTGAGCGCCGTCATGAACTTGTTCTTGATCTTGAACTTGCTCGGGGGAGAGAACTTGACCTTGGGCATCACTTGGTGTGTCCACACCGTCTTGAGTATGATCTTGCCCTTGGTCTTGTTCATGAGGTTGAGGGCCTTCACTTTGTTCTTCGGAAGCGTGTGGGCCTTGGGTTGGTGATGGCTCCACTTGAGTGGAGCATTGTCCTTCTCCTTCGGCCACAAGGGGTTCCTCAATGGGTAGGATGAAACCAACACCCATTCTTCTTATGGCTTGAGGAGGAATTTCATCACCTACATCACAAGTGCCACTTTGCTCCACTTGGGAGCCGTTATTCTCATCAAACTCCACGTTACACGTCTCCTCAATAAGTCCCGTGGATTTATTGAGGACACGGTAAGCATGAGAGTTTGTAGCATAACCAACAAATATGCCCTCATAAGCTCTAGCCTCAAATTTAGACAACCGAACACCTTTCTTGAGAATGAAACACTTACACCCGAATACCCGGAAGTACTTGAGGTTGGGCTTGTTACCGGTGAGTATTTCATATGGAGTCTTGTTCAAGCCCTTGCGGAGGTAGAGCCGATTTGATGCATGACACGCGGTGTTGATGGCTTCGGCCCAAAAGTTGTACGGAGACTTGAACTCCGCCATCATGGTCCTTGCCGCATCCATCAACGTCCGGTTCTTCCTCTCCGCAACACCGTTTTGTTGAGGGGTGTAGGGTGCGGAATATTGATGCTTGATTCCCTCGTCACTAAGAAACTCATCCAAGGTGTAGTTCTTGAACTCGGTGCCGTTGTCACTTCTTATTGTCAAGATCTTTGCATTGTGTTGACGTTGTGCTTCATTTGCAAAGTCAATGACGGTTTGTTGGGTCTCGCTCTTCCTCTTGAAGAAATACACCCACGTGTACCTTGAGTAGTCATCCACAATCACCAAGCAATACTTCCTACCTCCAAGACTATCGAAGGATGGAGGCCCAAAGAGATCCATGTGAAGGAGCTCCAAAGGCCTCTTTGAATAAATGATAGTCGTGGGAGGGTGAGCCTTCTCATGTAGCTTTCCTTCGATACAGGCACTGCAAGCACGATCTTTAGCAAAACTAACATTCGTTAGTCCACGGACATGGTCCCCCTTGAGGAGACTTTGCAAAGATCTCATATTGACATGGGCTAAACGGCGATGCCAAAGCCATCCCACATCAACTTTAGCCATTAGGCATGTCGCGGTCTTAGTGGGTCGCTCCGAAAAGTTAATCACATATAGACCGTTCTCGACATGCCCAACAAAGGCTACTTTAAGAGTCTTGCTCCACAAGAGGGCCACGGTATCGATATCAAAGAAAGTGGCAAAGCCCATGATAGCAAGTTGACGAACGGAAAGTAAATTGTATGCAAGGGACTCAACAAGCATGACCTTCTCGATCGTGAGATCATGAGAGATGACCACCTTGCCAAGTCCCAATACCTTAGAAGATGAGGCGTCACCCCACTCGACATTGGTGGGCATAGATGGAACCTTGTGCACGTCCACCACCAAGTCCTTGCTTCCGGTCATATGATTTGTAGCTCCGCTATCGAGCAACCATGATCCCCCACCGGAAGCAAACACCTACAAGAGATCAATGCTTGGTTTTAGGTACCCATTTTGTAATGGGTCCTTTGATGTTAGTAACAAGGGTTTTTGGAACCCAAATAGACCATTCAATGTATTCATGAAGAGAACCAACAAATTTGGCATAAACATGCCCATCACTAGCACGGCATAACACATAAGAAGGGTTAAAATCGCCGGCTTTGTTGAGAGGGATGACATTGCCCTTCTTGACATTGTTCTTCTTCTTCTCCTCAGGGGCACTCTCTCCCTCCCTCACAAAGGTTTGCATGAGGGGAGGAGGTCGTTTGGTCTTGTCATTCTTCTTCTTGTTCTTGGAGTCGGGCACGTACCCAACCCCTTCCTTGGCCACACCTCCCTTTTGGTTGATCAAGAGATCGTTGAGGTTCTTCTTGCCTTGTATGCAAGTCGCAAGACCTCTCTCAAGTTGCTCCTTCAACTTCGCATTTTCCTCAACAAGATGTATATGCTCACAACACGGGTTAGTAGCATTTGCATTATCAATTAAAACCATATGAGGAAAAGTTGCTTTCTCCTTAGTTAGCTTCACTTGGAGTTGATCATGAGACTCCTTGAGACTAGCGTGAATACCCTTCAAGGCCTTGTGGGCCTTGTCAAGTATATCAAACTCCTCTTTGAGTCTAGCAAGATCAACCCCGAGTTTGGCCTTCTCGGAATTTAGCACACGAGAAACAATGAGGGCATGATCATAATCTTTCTTTAACTTAGCATGATCAACGTTGTGTGACTCCTCAAGAGCCAAACGAAGACCACGCTCTTCCTCAAGAGCATTGGAAAGATCCGAAATCTCATCGGCATAGTCATGACTATGCCCTTCCATCTTAGAGATGGTGTCTTCGTGAGCCTCGATCATGTCATTGGCCTCACCCAGTTGTTCCAAGAGAGCAACAAAGTGCTTCTTGGATTTTCCCTTGAGTTTGCCCATAAAGGCCTCAAACTTGTTAGCCTCCACATTAGCTCCCTCAAGTTCATTAATGCTATCCGCCGGAGAAGGATGATTAATGATGGTAGTTATGATGTGTTGGAAATATGCCCTAGAGGCAATAATAAAAGCATTATTATTATATTTCCTTGTTCATGATAATTGTCTTTATTCATGCTATAATTGTGTTATCCGGAAATCGTAATACATGTGTGAATAACAGACATCAACATGTCCCTAGTGAGCCTCTAGTTGACTAGCTCGTTGATCAACAGATAGTCATGGTTTCCTGACTATGGACATTGGATGTCATTGATAACGAGATCACATCATTAGGAGAATGATGTGATGGACAAGACCCAATCCTAAACATAGCACAAGATCGTATAGTTCGTTTGCTAGAGTTTTCCAATGTCAAGTATCTTTTCCTTAGACCATGAGATCGTGTAACTCCCGGATACCGTAGGAGTGCTTTGGGTATGCCAAACGTCACAACGTAACTGGGTGACTATAAAGGTAGACTACGGGTATCTCCGAAAGTGTCTGTTGGGTTGACATGGATCAAGACTGGGATTTGTCACTCCGTATGACGGAGAGGTATCACTGGGCCCACTCGGTAATGCATCATCATAATGAGCTCAAAGTGACCAAGTGTCTGGTCACGGGATCATGCATTACGGTACGAGTAAAGTGACTTGCCGGTAACGAGATTGAACGAGGTATTGGGATACCGGCGATCGGATCTCGGGCAAGTAACATACCGATTGACGAAGGGAATTGTATGCGGGATTGATTGAATCCTCGACATTGTGGTTCATCCGATGAGATCATCGAGGAGCATGTGGGAGCCAACATAGGTATCCAGATCCCGCTGTTGGCTATTGGCCGGAGAGTCGTCTCGGTCATGTCTACATGTCTCCCAAACCCGTAGGGTCTACACACTTAAGGTTTGGTGATGCTAGGGTTGTAGGGATATGTATATGCAGTAACCCGAATGTTGTTCGGAGTCCTGGATGAGATCCCGGACGTCACGAGGAGTTTCGGAATGGTCCGGAGGTAAAGAATTATATATAGGAAGTGCTATTTCGGGCATCGGGACAAGTTTCGGGGTCACCGGTATTGTACCGGGACCACCAGAAGGGTCCCGGGGGTCCACCGGGTGGGGCCACCTGCCCCGGGGGGCCTCATGGGCTGTACGAGTGTGCGCCTTGGCCTGTATGGGCCAAGGGCACCAGCCCCAAGAGGCCCATGCGCCAAGAGATCAAGAAAGGAAGAGTCCTAAAGGGGGAAGGCACCTCCTAGGTGCCTTGGGGAGGAGGGATTCCTCCCTTGGCCGCCGCCCCCCTAGGAGATTGCATCTCCTAGGGCCGGCGCCCCCCCTAGGCTCCCTATATATAGTGGGGGAAGGAGGGCCTCTCACCCCACGCCTTTGGTGCCTCCCTCTCCCTCTCCAACACATCCTCCTCCTCTATAGTGCTTGGCGAAGCCCTGCCGGAGTACTGCAGCTCCATCACCACCACGCCGTCGTGCTGTTGCTGGAGCCATCTTCCTCAACCTCTCCTTCCCCCTTGCTGGATAAAGAAGGAGGATATGTCACGCTGACCGTACGTGTGTTGAACGCGGAGGTGCCGTCCGTTCGGCGCTAGGATCTCCGGTGATTTGGATCACGTCGAGTACGACTTCCTCATCCCCGTTCTTTGAACGCTTCCCGCGTGATCTACAAAGGTATGTAGATGCAATCCAATCACTCGTTGCTAGATGAACTCCTAGATGGATCTTGGTGAAACCATAGGAAAATTTTTGTTTTCTGCAATGTTCCCCAACAGTGGCATCATGAGCTAGGTCTATGCGTAGTTCTCTTGCACGAGTAGAACACAATTTGTTGTGGGCGTTGATGTTGTCAACTTTCTTGCCGCTACTAGTCATATCTTGCTTCAACGGTATTGTGGGATGAAGCGGCCCGAACCAACCTTACACGTACGCTTACGTGAGACCGGTTCCACCGACTAACATGCACAAGTTGCATAAGGTGGCTGGTGGGTGTCTGTCTCTCCCACTTTAGTTGGAGCGGATTCGATGAAAAGGGTCCTTATGAAGGGTAAATAGAATTTGAGAAATCACGTTGTGGCTTTCACGTAGGTAAGAAAACGTTCTTGCTAGAACCCTATTTCAGCCACGTAAAACTTGCAACAACAATTAGAGGACGTCTAACTTGTTTTTGCAGCAAGTGCTTTGTGATATGATATGGCCAAAGTTGTGATGAATGATGAATGATATATATGTGATGTATGAGATGTTCATGCTATTGTAATAGGAATCACGACTTGCATGTCGATGAGTATGACAACCGGCAGGAGCCATAGGAGTTGTCTTTATTTTTTGTATGACCTGCGTGTCATTGAGAAACGCCATGTAAATTACTTTACTTTATTGCTAAACGCGTTAGCCATAGTAGTAGAAGTAATAGTTGGCGAGCAACTTCATGGAGACACGATGATGGAGATCATGATGATGGAGATCATGGTGTCATGCCGGTGACAAGATGATCATGGAGCCCCAAGATGGAGATCAAAGGAGCTATGTGATATTGGCCATATCATGTCACTATTATTATTTGATTGCATGTGATGTTTATCATGTTTTTGCATCTTGTTTGCTTAGAACGACGGTAGTAAATAAGATGATCCCTCATAATAATTTCAATGAAGTGTTCCCCCTAACTGTGCACCGTTGCGACAGTTCATTGTTTCGAAGCACCACGTGATGATCGGGTGTGATAGATTCCAATGTTCACATACAACGGGTGTAAGACAGATTTACACATGCAAACACTTAGGTTGACTTGACGAGCCTAGCATGTACAGACATGGCCTCGGAACACAGAAGACCGAAAGGTCGAGCATGAGTCGTATAGAAGATACGATCAACATGAAGATGTCACCGATGTTGACTAGTCTGTCTCACGTGATGATCGGACACGGCCTAGTTAACTCGGATCATGTTATACTTAGATTACAGGAGGTATGTCTATCTAAGTGGGAGTTCATTGAATAATTTGATTAGATGAACTTAATTATCATGAACTTAGTCTAAAATTTTACAATATGTCTTGTAGATCAAATGGCCAACGTAGTCCTCAACTTCAACGCGTTCCTAGAGAAAACCAAGCTGAAAGACGATGGCAGCAACTACACAGACTAGGTCCGGAACCTGAGGATCATCCTCATAGCTGCCAAGAAAGATTATGTCCTACAAGCACCGCTGGGTGACGCACCTGTTCTCCCTGCAGAACAAGACGTTATGAACGCTTGGCAGGCACGTACCGATGACTACTCCCTCGTTCAGTGCGGCATGCTTTACAGCTTAGAGCCGGGGCTCCAAAAGCGTTTTGAGAGACACGGAGCATATGAGATGTTCGAAGAGCTGAAAATGGTTTTCCAAGCTCATGCCCGGGTCGAGAGATATCAAGTCTCCGACAAGTTCTTCAGCTGTAAGATGGAGGAAAACAGTTCTGTCAGTGAGCACATACTCACTATGTCTGGGTTGCATAACCGCTTGACTCAGCTGGGAGTTAATCTCCCGGATGACGCGGTCATTGACAGAATCCTTCAGTCGCTTCCACCAAGCTACAAGAGCTTTGTGATGAACTTCAATATGCAGGGGATGGAAAAGACCATTCCTGAGTATTTGCAATGCTGAAATCAGCAGAGGTAGAAGTCAAAAAGGAACATCAAGTGTTGATGGTGAATAAAACCACTAAGTTCAAGAAAGGCAAGGGTAAGAAAACCTTCAAGAAGGACGGCAAGGGAGTTGCCGCGCCCGGCAAGCAAGCTGCCGGGAAGAAGCCAAAGAATGGACCCAAGCCCGAGACTGAGTGCTTTTATTGCAAGGAAAGTGGTCACTGGAAGCGGAACTGCCCCAAATACTTAGCGGACAAGAAGGCCGGCAAAACAAAAGGTATATGTGATATACATGTAATTGATGTGTACCTTACCAGTACTCGTAGTAGCTCCTGGGTATTTGATACCGGTGCAGTTGCTCACATTTGTAACTCAAAGCAGGAGCTGCGGAATAAGCGGAGACTGGCGAAGGACGAGGTGACGATGCGCGTCGGGAATGGTTCCAAGGTCGATGTGATCGCCGTCGGCACGCTACCTCTACATTTACCTACGGGATTAGTTTTGAACCTCAATAATTGTTATTTAGTGCCAAGTTTGAGCATGAACATTGTATCAGGATCTCGTTTAATTCGAGATGGCTACTCATTTAAATCCGAGAATAATGGTTGTTCTATTTATATGAGAGATATGTTTTATGGTCATGCTCCGATGGTGAATGGTTTATTCTTAATGAATCTCGAGCGTAATGCTACACATATTCATAGTGTGAATACCAAAAGATGTAAGATTGATAATGATAGTCCCACATACTTGTGGCACTGCCGCCTTGGTCACATAGGTGTCAAACGCATGAAGAAGCTCCATGCAGATGGACTTTTAGAGTCTCTTGATTACGAATCATTTGACACGTGCGAACCATGCCTCATGGGTAAAATGACCAAGACTCCGTTCTCAGGAACAATGGAGCGAGCAACCAACTTATTGGAAATCATACATACTGATGTGTGCGGTCCAATGAGTGTTGAGGCTCGCGGTGGCTATCATTATGTTCTCACCCTCACTGATGACTTGAGTAGATATGGGTATGTCTACTTAATGAAACACAAGTCTGAGACCTTTGAAAAGTTCAAGGAATTTCAGAGTGAGGTTGAGAATCAACGTGACAGGAAAATCAAGTTCCTGCGATCAGATCGTGGAGGAGAATACTTGAGTCACGAGTTTGGCAACACTTAAGAAAATGTGGAATAGTTTCACAACTCACGCCGCCTGGAACACCTCAGCGTAATGGTGTGTCCGAACGTCGTAATCGCACTCTATTAGATATGGTGCGATCTATGATGTCTCTTACCGATTTACCGCTATCTTTTTGGGGCTATGCTTTAGAGACTGCCGCATTCACTTTAAATAGGGCTCCGTCGAAATCCGTTGAGACGACACCGTATGAATTATGGTTTGGGAAGAAACCTAAGCTGTCGTTTCTAAAAGTTTGGGGATGCGATGCTTATGTCAAGAAACTTCAACCTGAAAAGCTCGAACCCAAGTCGGAAAAATGCGTCTTCATAGGATACCCTAAAGAAACTATTGGGTATACCTTCTACCTCAGATCCGAAGGCAAGATCTTTGTTGCCAAGAATGGGTCCTTTCTAGAGAAAGAGTTTCTCTCGAAAGAAGTAAGTGGGAGGAAAGTAGAACTTGATGAAGTATTACCTCTTGAACCGGAAAATGGCGCAACTCAAGAAAATGTTCCTGAGGTGCCTGCACCGACTAGAGAGGAAGTTAATGATGATGATCATGAAACTTCAGATCAAGTTGCTACTGAACTTCGTAGGTCCACAAGGACACGTTCCGCACCAGAGTGGTACGGCAACCCTGTCTTGGAAATCATGTTGTTAGACAACGGTGAACCTTCGAACTATGAAGAAGCGATGGCGGGCCCGGATTCCGACAAATGGCTAGAAGCCATGAAATCCGAGATAGGATCCATGTATGAAAACGAAGTATGGACTTTGACTGACTTGCCCGTTGAGCGGCGAGCCATAGAAAATAAATGGATCTTTAAGAAGAAGACAGACGCGGATGGTAATGTGACCATCTATAAAGCTCGGCTTGTCGCTAAGGGTTATCGACAAGTTCAAGGGGTTGACTACGATGAGACTTTCTCACCGGTAGCGAAGCTAAAGTCCGTCCGAATCATGTTAGCAATTGCCGCATTCTATGATTATGAGATATGGCAAATGGACGTCAAAACGGCATTCCTTAATGGTTTCCTTAAGGAAGAATTGTATATGATGCAGCCGGAAGGTTTTGTCGATCCTAAGAATGCTGACAAGGTGTGCAAGCTCCAACGCTCGATTTATGGGCTGGTGCAAGCATCTCGGAGTTGGAACATTCGCTTTGATGAGATGATCAAAGCGTTTGGGTTTACACAGACTTATGGAGAAGCCTGCGTTTACAAGAAAGTGAGTGGGAGCTCTGTAGCATTTCTCATATTATATGTAGATGACATACTTTTGATGGGAAATGATATAGAACTCTTGGACAGCATTAAGGCCTACTTGAATAAGAGTTTTTCAATGAAGGACCTTGGAGAAGCTGCTTATATATTAGGCATCAAGATCTATAGAGATAGATCAAGACGCCTCATAGGTCTTTCACAAAGCACATACCTTGATAAGATATTGAAGAAGTTCAATATGGATCAGTCTAAGAAGGGGTTCTTGCCTGTGTTGCAAGGTGTGAAATTGAGCTCAGCTCAATGTCCGACCACGGCAGAAGATATAGAAGAGATGAGTGTCATCCCCTATGCCTCAGCCATAGGTTCTATTATGTATGCCATGCTGTGTACCAGACCTGATGTAAACCTTGCCGTAAGTTTGGTAGGTAGGTACCAAAGTAATCCCGGCAAGGAACACTGGACAACGGTCAAGAATATCCTGAAGTACCTGAAAAGGACTAAGGAAATGTTTCTCGTCTATGGAGGTGACGAAGAGCTCGTCGTAAAGGGTTACGTCGACGCTAGCTTCGACACAGATCTGGATGACTCTAAGTCACAAACCGGATACATGTATATTTTGAATGGTGGGGCAGTAAGGTGGTGCAGTTGCAAGCAGAGCGTCGTGGCGGGATCTACATGTGAAGCGGAGTACATGGCAGCCTCGGAGGCAGCACATGAAGCAATTTGGGTGAAGGAGTTCATCACCGACCTAGGAGTCATACCCAATGCGTCGGGGCCAATCAAACTCTTCTGTGACAACACTGGAGCTATTGCACTTGCCAAGGAGCCCAGGTTTCACAAGAAGACAAGGCACATCAAGCGTCGCTTCAACTCCATTCGTGAAAATGTTCAAGATGGAGACATAGATATTTGTAAAGTACATACGGACCTGAATGTAGCAGATCCGTTGACTAAACCTCTCCCTAGAGCAAAACATGATCAACACCAGAATTCCATGGGTGTTCGATTCATCACAATGTAACTAGATTATTGACTCTAGTGCAAGTGGGAGACTGTTGGAAATATGCCCTAGAGGCAATAATAAAAGCATTATTATTATATTTCCTTGTTCATGATAATTGTCTTTATTCATGCTATAATTGTGTTATCCGGAAATCGTAATACATGTGTGAATAATAGACACCAACATGTCCCTAGTAAGCCTCTAGTTGACTAGCTCGTTGATCAACAGATAGTCATGGTTTCCTGACTATGGACATTGGATGTCATTGATAACGAGATCACATCATTAGGAGAATGATGTGATGGACAAGACCCAATCCTAAACATAGCATAAGATCGTATAGTTCGTTTGCTAGAGTTTTTCCAATGTCAAGTATCCTTTCCTTAGACCATGAGATCGTGTAACTCCCGGATACCGTAGGAGTGCTTTGGGTGTACCAAACGTCACAATGTAACTGGGTGACTATAAAGGTATACTACGGGTATCTCCGAAAGTGTCTGTTGGGTTGACACGGATCAAGACTGGGATTTGTCACTCCGTATGACGGAGAGGTATCACTGGGCCCACTCGGTAATGCATCATCATAATGAGCTCAAAGTGACCAAGTGTCTGGTCACGGGATCATGCATTACGGTACGAGTAAAGTGACTTGCCGGTAACGAGATTGAACGAGGTATTGGGATACCGACGATCGAATCTCGGGCAAGTAACATATCGATTGACGAAGGGAATTGTATGCGGGATTGATTGAATCCTCGACATCGTGGTTCATCCGATGAGATCATCGAGGAGCATGTGGGAGCCAACATGGGTATCCAGATCCCGCTGTTGGTTATTGGCCGGAGAGTCGTCTCGGTCATGTCTACATGTCTCCCGAACCCGTAGGGTCTACACACTTAAGGTTCGGTGACGCTAGGGTTGTAGGGATATGTATATGCAGTAACCCGAATGTTGTTCGGAGTCCCGGATGAGATCCCGGACGTCACGAGGAGTTCCGAAATGGTCCGGAGGTAAAGAATTATATATAGGAAGTGCTATTTCGGGCATCGGGACAAGTTTCGGGGTCACCGATATTGTACCGGGACCACCGGAAGGGTCCCGGGGGTCCACCGGGTGGGGCCACCTGCCCCGGGGGGCACATGGGCTGTAGGGGTGTGCGCCTTGGCCTGTATGGGCCAAGGGCACCAGCCCCAAGAGGCCCATGCGCCAAGAGATCAAGAAAGGAAGAGTCCTAAAGGGGGAAGGCACCTCCTAGGTGCCTTGGGGAGGAGGGATTCCTCCCTTGGCCGCCGCCCCCCTAGGAGATTGCATCTCCTAGGGCCGGCGCCCCCCCTAGGCTCCCTATATATAGTGGGGGAAGGAGGGCCTCTCACCCCACGCCTTTGGTGCCTTCCTCTCCCTCTCCAACACATCCTCCTCCTCCATAGTGCTTGGCGAAGCCCTGCCGGAGTACTGCAGCTCCATCACCACCACGCCGTCGTGCTGCTGCTGGAGCCATCTTCCTCAACCTCTCCTTCCCCCTTGCTGGATCAAGAAGGAGGAGACGTCACACTGACCGTACGTGTGTTGAACGCGGAGGTGCCGTCCGTTCTTCGCTAGGATCTCCGGTGATTTGGATCACGTCGAGTACGACTTCCTCATCCCCATTCTTTGAACGCTTCCGCGCGTGGTCTACAAAGGTATGTAGATGCAATCCAATCACTCGTTGCTAGATGAACTCCTAGATGGATCTTGGTGAAACCGTAGGAAATTTTTTGTTTTCTGCAATGTTCCCCAACACTCATCATCTTCATCATCATCCTCATAGTACTCTTCTTGCACAACCAAAGCCTTGGGAGGAGTCTTCTTGGTGAAGTTGTTCTTGTTGGGGAACGACTTGGCCTTGTCCTTTCGGATGAGTTTGCCACCATTGTCTTCCCTCTTCTCATACGGGCATTCCGCAACGAAATGACTCACGTTGCCGCAATTGTAGCAAGTCCTTACACGTTGCTTGCCCCTTGTGCCACTCGAGTTGTTTTTGCTAAAATTGGGCCTCGAGTTTTTCTTGCTCCAAAATTGCCTTGAAGCAAGTGCCATGTGTTCATGATATGCATACTTCGTATCTACGGGGTTGCTCTCCTCTTCTTCCTCTTCTTCTTCCACGGTGAGCTTGGTCTTCAATGCAAGGTTAGGCTTCTTTGCCCGTTGAGAACGGAGCACCGCATTGTCGGCGGTCTTGTCCAAAATGTTCATGGCCACAAACTCATCCAACACTTCGCTTGAGGTTAAAGTGTGTAAGTCCGGTCTTTGACGAATGACGGAAGACATGGCCTTGTGGTAGGGCATCATTGCCTTGAGGAATTTGCGCTTGATCCAATTGTCATCCGTGTCCTTGCTCCCGTGATCTCGTAGTGAGACCGCGAGTTTGGTTACTCTCTGATAAAGCTCACGAGGTTCTTCATTTTCCTTCATTGCAAACTCATCGGCCTCATCTTGTACCACTTCATAGTTGGAGCGTTGAATGCTTGCGCTTTCCCGGTAGAGAGACACGACACAATGCCATGCATCTTTGGCCAAGGCGAAGGGACGAAGATGAGGTAGGTATTCGGGTGGAATTGCATCTTGAATGATGAAGAGAGCATTCTCATTGAATTGATTGTCCGCGGCTTCTCGAGGAGTGAATTTGCTTGGATCATGTGGATAGAAACCTTCTTCAATGATTCTCCAAAGGTTAGTGTTCACATGATTTAAATGACGTTTAAAGCGGTAAACCCAAGAATCAAAATCCTCATTTTTCACAATCTTAGGGGGAGGACCAGCATGATTCAAATGAGTGCAAGGAACCGGTCCACCATAAACAAGTGGTGGTTCCACATGGGCAAAGATGCCGGTGCCATTCTTGCCACTAGAAGAAGGAGCCTTTTCACTACTAGCTTCCCCCTTGTCGGGGATAGCATCCGACACCTTGATGGCGGGATCACCCACTTTCAACGGTGCGGTGGATAGTTTAAGCCCCTCAAGAAATTTAGTAAACATGCTTTCAACTTCGGTCGTCATGGAGGTTTTCAATGTCTCCAAGGCCACATTGAACTCTTCACGAGAGACCGAAGTTCCCCCATGGCCCGTAGACGAGATAGGATTCACACCGGAGTGTTCCTCCGCACCGTCTACGGTATCAACCATACTCTTTGGACGGTAAAGTCCTTAATAAAGAGACGAGGCTCTGATACCAATTGAAAGGATCGATATGGTTGACTAGAGGAGGGGGGTGAATAGGCAACTAACAATTTTTAGCTTTTCTTTAGCAATTTAAACTTTGCATCAAAGTAGGTTGTCTAGATATGCAACTAGATGAGCAACCTATATGATGCAACGCAAATAGGAACACAAGCAAGCAAGATATATGAAACAAATAAGCTACACAAGTAAAGGCACGAGATAACCAAGAGTGGAGACGGTGGAGACGAGGATGTGTTGCCGAAGTTCCTTCCCTTTGAGAGGAAGTACGTCTCCGTTGGAGCGGTGTGGAGGCACAATGCTCCCCAAGAAGCCACTAGGGCCACCGTAATCTCCTCACGCCCTCACATAATGCGAGATGCCGTGATTCCACTATTGGTGCCCTTGGAGGCGGCGACCGAACCTTTACAAACGAGGTTGGGGCAATCTTCACAACTCAATTGGAGGCTCCCAACGACACCACAAAGCTTCACCACAATGGACTATGGCTTCGCGGTGACCTCAACCGTCTAGGATGCTTAAACACCCAAGAGTAACAAGATCGCAAGGGATTAGTAGGGGGAATCAAATATCTCTTGGTGGAAGTGTAGATCGGGGCCTTCTCAACCACTCCCGAGCAAATCAACAAGTTTGGTTGGCTAGGGAGTGAGATCGGGCAAAAATGGAGCTTGGAGCAAAAATGGAGCTTTAATGGTGGAAGAGGTGAGTCAACGGGGAAGAAGGAGACCCTTTATATAGTGTGTGGAAAAGATCCAACCGTTACCCACCAACCAGCCCGCGGCCTGCGGTACTACCGCAAGGCCGCGCGGTACTACTGCTTGCAACCAAGCGGTACTACCGCATGGCAGTGCGGTACAACCGTACCGTCCCACGGTACTACCGCGACCCCAGCACAAAAACAAACACAAGCTGGGGGTGGTACTTCCGCACGCGCGGTACTACCGCGCCCCCCATGGCGGTACTACCGCAAGGCAAAAGTCCCAGCCAGGGGGAAGGGGAACTTCCGTGCCTACTTTCGCAAATAAACGGAAGTATTAAAAACCCGACACAGTAGTACTGCCGAGGGGCGGTACTACTGCCTGACCGCATAGCGCGGTACTACCGCACAGCGAAAGCGGTACTACCGCGGCAGGTGCGGATGTAAAAAGTTACATCCGATCCTACTACCGCAAGGGGGCAGCACTAGCCTGGTGGGCAGCGGTAGTGCGGCTCCAGGGGAGCGGTACTACCATGAGCACCAGCGGTACTACCACTCCACCGCGCGGTACTACCGTGCATGCCTATGGTACTACCGTTGATCCAGGAGCAGTACTACCGCAACCACAACAGCAGCCAGTCAAAGGACGCAAGAAACACGAAGGAATCTCCAAGGAAGAAGGAGGGGATAAAAGGAGACGTGTACGTGATGATTCCACCCAAACCTTTCCAACGCGGACCCCCTCTTAATAGTATGGCTTTCCTACGACTCAAATCCACCAAAAAGAAATGTAGAAAAGATGTCATCTTCGTCAGTCTTCGAGGGGCACCCAATCGTCTTGTGCCTAGCAAAGAAGTGTCTGGAAAACTCATGGCACACGATTAGTCCGCAAATGCGTTGTCATCAATCACCAAAACACTTAGGGATAAATATGTCCTTACAATGCCTCATCTTTACCATTAATGCATCTACCTATGAAGAGAGCAAAATAATGTATAGCAGGAAAGTGAATGTCCCTATGGTAGCTTGTGTAATATCTCTAGATTCTCCTACAGTTATGCTAGCAAGAAAATCTCTAAATTCAGATTTGTGCGGATCCCTTATACTAACCCATTATGGAAGTTTGCAAGAAGTGGTAAAATCCTCTAAGTCCATAGTGTAAGATTTATCATAAAGATCAAACATGACAGGTTGAGAATTACGTGAAGTTGAAAATTCAAACCTCCTCACAAAGGTACTGGTGAGGTTGTGATACTGGCTGCACTTCTCTTCCTCGAAGCTCACGAGATCAGCGTTACGCAAATATGCGTTGAATTCTTCCTTAATTCCCGCTCGATCCATAAAGTTCTCAGAAGGCCATTCACAAGGACGCAGTAGAGCGTCTCTTGGTGGCTCTTCATCAGCATCACGCATTGCAAGCCTGGGTCCTTGCTTCCTTGAAGAACCACCTTGGAACATTTTCCTAAGCATATTTCTTCCTTTGAAAAATTCTGAATTTTTTTAGTAACTTCAAAATAGAAGTAAACCAAACTCAATAATATTGATAGCAACTACTCCTACAAGTGCCTAGAGCCTATATCATGCATCAAAACTACTTTTGACCATATAAATTTGGCATGCAAGCTCAAGAACAGGGTCACCTAAGCAACAAAAATTTGCAATGAATAAAGCACTAGAACAAAAACTAATTGGACCAATGGAGGAGTCACATACCAAGGAACAATCTCCCCAAGCAGTTTTGTGAGAGGTGCTTTGAGCAAGGAGATCAAAAATGGCAGCAAAACGAGCTTGGACTCGGGTTTGAGCTGGATATTCGTGTTTGTGGGAGGAAGATTAAGTGTGTTGGTGCAGGAATAAGTGGAGGAGGGCCACCGTGGGCCCACGAGGCAGGGGGGTGCGCCCAGGGGGTAGGGCGCGCCCTCCACCCTCGTGGGCAGGGTTGACCCCCCTGCTATGTTCTCAGTGCCAAATATTCTCAAATATTCTGTAAAAATCATATTTAAATTTCAGGGCATTTGGAGAACTTTTATTTTCAAGGTATTTTTATATTGCACGGATAGTTAGATAACAGACAGAAAAATATTTATTTCTATTTTATTTAATATAAAAAACAGAAAGTAAAAGTGGGGTACAGAAGGTTGTGCCTTCTAGTTTCATCCATCTCATGGTCATCAAAAGGAATCCACTAACAAGGTTGATCAAGTCTTGTTAACGAACTCATTCCGAATAACATGGAACCGGAGAAATTTCGAATAATACTATGTTACCTCAACGGGGATATGCACATCTCCAATAATAAGAATATCATATTTCTTCTTGACAGTAGGAAGAGGAAATTCAAAACCTCCAAATATAATCGATGAAAATTTTCCAATAGAGTTGATACTATGAACTTGAGGTTGTTTCCTCGGAAAGTGTACCGTATGCTCATTACCATTAACATGAAAAGTGGCATTGCCTTTAGTGCAATCAATAACAGCCCCTGCGGTATTCAAAAAGGGTATTCCAAGAATAATAGACATATTATCGTCCTCGGGAATATCAAGAATAACAAAGTCCGTTAAAATAGTAACGTTTGCAACTACAACAGGCACATCCTCACAAATACCGACAGGCATAACAGTTGATTTATCAGCCATTTGCAAAGATATTTTAGTAGGTGTCAACTTATTCAAATCAAGTCTACGATATAAAGAGAGAGGCATAACACTAACACCGGCTCCAAGATCACATAAAGCAGTTTTAACATAGTTTCTTTTAATGGAGCATGGTATAGTTGGTACACCGGGATCTCCAAGTTTCTTTGGTATTCCATCCTTAAAAGTATAATTAGCAAGCATGGTGGAAATTTCAGCTTCCGGTATCTTTCTTTTATTTGTGACAATATCTTTCATATACTTAGCATAAGGATTCATTTTGAGCATATCAGTTAATCGCATACGCAAAAAGATAGGTCTAATCATTTTAGCAAAGCACTCAAAATCCTCATCATCCTTTTTCTTGGATGGTTTGGGAGGAAAAGGCATGGGATTCTGAACCCAAGACTCTCTTTCTTTACCATGTTTCCTAGCAACAAAATCTTTTTTATCATAACGTTGATTCTTTGATTGTGGGTTATCAAGATCAACATCAGGTTCAATTTCTATGTCATTATCATTACTAGGTTGAGCATCATCATGAACATTATTATTAGCATTATCACTAGTTTCAGGTTCATTACCAGATTGAGTTTCAGCATCAGAAATAGAAATATCATTTGGATTCTCAGGTGTTTCAACAATAGGATCACTAGAAGCATGCAAAGTCTTATCATTATTCTTTTTCTTCTTTTTAGAAGGACTAGGTGCATATATATTATTTCTCTGAGGATCTTGCTCAATTCTCTTAGGGTGACCTTCAGAATACAAAGGTTCCTGAGTCATTCTACCAGTTCTAGTAGCCACTCTAACAACATTGTCATTATCTTTACTATTCAATTCATTGAGCAAATCATTTTGAGCTTTAAGTACTTGTTCTACTTGAGTGGGAACCATAGAAGCATGTTTACTAATAAGTTTAAGTTCACCTTTAACATTAGCCATATAATCACCCAAGTGTTCAAGCATATTTGAATTGTATTTCAATTGTCTACCAAAATAAGCATTAAAGTCTTCTTACTTAGCCATAAATTTATCAAACTCATCTAAGCATGGGCTAGCAAATTTAGTAAACGGGATTACAGCTTTATCATATCTATAGAGAGAATTTACCTTTACTACCTGTGTCGGGTTATCAAGACCATGAGTTTCTTCAATAAGTAAAGGATTAAGATTATATGTTTCTTCAATAGACGGTAAATTAAGACCATGTATTTCTTCAATAGAAGGTAAATTCTTAACATCTTCAGCTTTAATACCTTTCTCTTTCATAGATTTCTTTGTCTCTTGCATATCTTCAGGACTGAGAAATAGAATACCCCTCTTCTTCGGAGTTGGTTTAGGAATAGACTCAGGAATAGGCTTCGGAGGTGTCCAATTATTTTCATTTGTCAACATATTATTCAATAGAATTTCAGCTTCATCCGGTGTTCTTTCCCTAAAAACAGAACCAAGTGTACCAGAGGATCTCTGCAAAGGGATGGCTTCAAGCCAATTTTTCAGGAGCTGCCTATGCAGCCCAAGAGGAGGAAGCCCAAGTCCAAGCTTTTTTCTGCAAGTCTGTCAGATAACCTGCAGGATGAACAACTCGAAGATCTCCCACCTCCAACTCCGATCATGTGACGCCCCCGATTTGATCGTACACTAAAACGTGTACGATCAAGATCAGGGACTCACGGGAAGATATCACAACACAACTCTATAAATAAAATAAGTCATACAAGCATCATAATACAAGCCAGGGGCCTCGAGGGCTCGAATACAAGAGCTCGATCATAGACGAGTCAGCGGGACCAACAATATCTGAGTACAGACATAAGTAAAACAAGTTTGCCTTAAGAAGGCTAGCACAAACTGGGATACAGATCGAAAGAGGCGCAGGCCTCCTTCCTGGGATCCTCCTAAACTACTCCTGGTCGTCGTCAGCGGGCTGCACGTAGTAGTAGGCACCTCCCGAGTAGTAGTAGTCGTCGTCGACGGTGGCGTCTGGCTCCTGGGCTCCAACGTCTGGTCACAGCAATCGGGTATAGAAAGGGGGAAAAGAGGGATCAAAGC
Organism: Triticum aestivum; assembly: GCF_018294505.1. Lineage (NCBI taxonomy): Eukaryota > Viridiplantae > Streptophyta > Magnoliopsida > Poales > Poaceae > Triticum > Triticum aestivum. The sequence goes on along the minus strand of NC_057803.1, from coordinate 557,525,906 downwards.
AACCATGAGTACTCATCCAAAATACTCGCAAGCAAGGAGCTACACTACATATGTATGAATTTGTATCAAAGGGATTAAGGGTATCATATGTGGACTGAACTGCAGAATGCCAGAATAAGAGGGGGATAGCTAGTCCTATTGAAGACTACGCTTCTGGTAACCTCCATCTTACAGCAGGAGAAAAGAGTAGATGGTAAGTTCACCAAGTAGCATCGCATAGCATAAACCTAACCGATGATCCTCCCCTCGTCGGCCTGTGAGAGAGCGACCATCGGTTGTATCTGGTACTTGGAAGGGTGTGTTTTATTAAATATCCGGTTCTAGTTATCATAGGGTCAAGGTACAACTCCAAGTCGTCCTGTTACCGAAGATCGCGGCTATTCGAATAGATTAACTTCCCTGCAAGGGTGCACCACATAACACAACACGCTCGATCCCATTTGGCCAGCACACTTTCCTGGGTCATGCCCGGCCTCGGAAGATCAACACGTCGCATACCTACCAAGGCACAACAGAGAGGTCAGCATGCCGGTCTAAATCCTATGGCGCAGGGGTTTGGACCCATCGCCCATTGCACACCTGCACGTTGTGAGGGTGGCCGGAGGCAGAACTAGCCCCTTAATACAAGAGCAGGCATACGTTCCAATCCGGCGCGCGCCGCTCAGTCGCTGACGTCACGAAGGCTTCGGCTGATACCACGACGTCAAGTGCCCATAACTGTCCCCGTGTAGATGGTTAGTGCGTATAGGCCAGTAGCCAGACTCAGTTCAAATACCAAGATCTCGTTAAACGTGTTATTTTGAAATAACCGCGAACGCCAACCAGGGCCAGGCTCACCTCTCTCCTAGGTGGTCTCAACCTGCCATGTCGCTTCGCCACAAAGATCCACTCAGAGGGCCGTCGGGACAAACGTCCTTTCGGACCCAATCCGTGGATCACTCGCGGGTACTCCTACGAGCCGACCCGTCTTTAGTCACCACAAGTATCATATATTATGTATATAAGTATATACCCGTGATCAACTCCCGAGTGATCACGGCCCAATAGTATAGCATGGCAGACGGACAAGAATGTAAGGCCACTGATGGTAGACTAGCATCCTATAAGCATTTAGGATTGCAGGTAAGGTATCAACAGTTGTAGCAACAATGACAGGCTATGCATCAGGATAGGATTAACGGAAAGCAGTAACATGCTACACTATTCTAATGCAAGCAGTATAGAGAGTAGAGTAGGCGATATCTGCTGATCAAGGGGGGGGGGCTTGCCTGGTTGCTTTGGCAAGAGAGAGGGGTCGTCAACACCGTAGTCGAACTGGGGGTCGCCGACAGTCTCGGGGTCTACCGGAAAGAAGTAACGGAGGGGGAATACAATAAATAACAGAGCAATCAAAATAACACAAAACGTAATGTGGCAATGCGTGGTGCTAGAGGTGACCTCACACAGTACTAGGTGATACCGGTGAAGCGGGAAAATATCCCCAGTGTTTCGCGTTTTCAGACATATGAATTGAATGGGAAAAGTTACATGTTCGCTATGCTAGGGACGGATGGCTGACAAACGGGCCGCGTATTTGGATTCGTCTCGTCGTTCCGAGCAACTTTCATGTATAAAGTATTTTCATCCGAGTTACGGATTATTTTATATGATTTTTCAAAGTTTTAATGTTTTTTAGATTTATTATTAATTCGAATTAAAAACAGAATATACGTTTTTACCTAGTACTATTCTAGCCACAGTGTATGCCAGTGGGGTTAGTGGGCATGGTTTGACCCAGTCAAAGATTAACTGGTCAATATATGAACAGTGTATGTGGGTCCAAATTGTCATTGACTTTAGTTTAACAAAATGTTAATTAATCGATGTGGTCCCACATGTCATTTTCTATGCACTAAGTAATTAACAATTTAATCCTAAGCTAAACTAATCTGACTAAGCAAGGGCCGGCCTCACATCCAGTGGATGTGCCACGGCTGTGGTAGGCATGGGCACACCAAGCCACGACGGCCATTGCCATCAGTAGCAGCAGCAAAAACGCATCAATAAGGCAGCGGCTAGCATGAACATCAGTAGGAGCGAGGAGCAGACCCGTTGCGCCAGGAAGCAGCAAGCAGCAGCACTAGCGCAACAGCAGTGGCGACAGGGAGCAGCGGAGCCACGCAGTAGCAAGAAAAACTGCAGGCAGGGCCGTGGGAGCGCGGACACGCGTGCAGGCGCAGGGGAGCAGCAGCGTGGGTGCGCGCACGATGCAACCAGGGCGCGGCCATCGACAGGAGCAGGCAGGCGCGTGCGCATGCTCGGAAGCTCAAAGGCGGCCATGGACGAGGACGACCGAGCTCAGGGACGACGACAAACGGCGACAAATCAAAGGGGAAAGGTTGGGAATCGGAAGAGGAGCTCACTTTGAGGCCGTGGGCGAGCTTGAGGAGGTCGGGGATGGCCGGGAGCGTCGGCATCTGGCGTCGGACGACGGTGTACGCGAGGAAGACGATGGAGATGGCGGGCGAACGGGGCCTCCTAGCTCGACCCCTTTGTCGAGGGTGAAGAAGACGACGACGGTGGAGCCCCTGGATGTATTCTCAGGCGCCGGGGAGGTCGTCGGCCGCGACGATGGTGATGGTCATGGCGGCTGCAGCGCGGTGGGAAAGGGGGTACTGTGAGGGAGAGAGAGAGGCGAGGGGAGAGATGTGAGGATGCTAGGGTTCTCAGGGGGGTCAGACGACCTTGTAGGACGCCGGCGCGTCGCTTGATGGCCGGCACGTGGCCGATCCGGCCATGGACGCCGCGGGCGCGTCCAGCGCGACTCCTGTGAACAGGAGGTAGGACGAAACCTCCTGGTGGGCTAGGCTAGCTACTGGCCCTTTGGGCTTTAAGAGCATCTCCAACAGAAGCCCCAAACGACGCGCGCGCGCGGTAAACCCAGATTTTAGCGCGCGCTGGCGGTTTGCCGCGCTCCAGTGGCCGCGGGAACAAGCGTGCGCCGGAACCGTTTGAGCGCGCGCGCGAAAAGGCGCCAGCTCGCGCGCAAGATTTGGCGCGCCGCTTTGCCACGCGCTTCTCCACACTTTCTCTTCCCCTCTTCCTCTTCCTCTCTGCCACGCGCCGCTCCAGCGCCCCGCCATGCCGCCGCGCCGCCAAGGAGCGCCGGCTACCGCGGCGTCCGCCTGCGCCCCAACGGCTGCTACACCGCGGAGATACGCTCCGGCGAACTCCGGCTCGGCCTCGGCACGTACGGGACGGCGCGCGAGGCCGCCCGCGCGTACGACGCAGCGGCGTGGCGCCTAGGCCGGCCGCGCGGCCAGATGAACTTTCAAGATGTGTACACGCTCCAGCAAGCGCTCAACCTCGCCCGTCTGCCTCGTCTGAAAACGGCGGAAGACCGTGCGGAGCACGCCGAGTGGCAACGCCGCCTCCTCGTCGCCCAGGAGGACGAGCGGGTCATGGCGGAGTGGCGCCAGCGCCACCCGGAGGACGTCGCCTACGAGCAGGCCTACTGGGCAAGGCGCCGCGAGGAGGACACGCGAAGGCGCCGTGAGACGCGGTTGGAAAGGCGTCAGCGGAAGGCGTTGGCGAATGCGCAGTCCGACATCGTTGCAGCAGGTGGGCAGTCGTTCTTCGCGCCGAACGATGATCGGTGGCTGGACATCTGGCTAGACATCTCGGACGACACCGCCGAGGATGATAATGGTGATGATGATAGCAACTTAGAGTAGTTTCTATCTAGTTGCGCCGTAGTTTATCTATGCTTTCGAACTATCTATCTAGTTGCACCGATGTAAAATACCTTTTCTATCGTTTTTTATTTATGCAATCTATTTAGTTTTTATTTTATCTATGCGTTCAAAAATTAAAAAAAATGTTGTGTGCGCGCTGCATTTTTTGCGCGCTGCATTTTTTGCGCGCGCCGTGTTGGGCGCCTGTTGGAGATGCTCTAAGTGTACAGTAGTTAGGTTTCCCACCATTTGTTTATTTTTCTGCTTTTATTTATTCTCTGATTTCTTTTATTCACCACAGTTTTGCACCTCCTTTAAATATCAATTGAATTTTATTCATCATGAAACTTGTCACTTAAATACTTCACAATATTTTGGAATGACATACAAAGTTTGAGGTCAATTGGAATTATATTAATATTTGTTTATTTTGAAAAGGCTATTTTATTTGCCGTTAGAGCACTTTATAAATTCCTAGGGGTTAATTGGTGAGTCAAATAAGGTTGGGTTCAACATGACAAATGATCAGGGGAATTATTGAACAATGCGAACATTTTAGTTTTAAAGTTTGAAAACTTTACCATGTGACTTTATTTTACATTTGAATTTGAATCGTTTTTTAACCATCGCGAGATCGACAATAGTAATCCTGGTGACGTGGCATCATTAGCATGGAATTACTGTAGCATAACTATCCGGGTGTTACAATTCTCCTCCACTACAAGAAATCTCGTCCCGAGATTTAAGAGGTGGAGTAAGGGGGAAAGTTCTGGTTATAAAATTCTAACGGATCTTCTGGTCCTTGGTTGCTCTTCTCAAAGAGGTCAATCCATTACATTGATGTCTTCATTCCTCTATTTCAGGCCATCATGATGAAGTCTTCATCCTTTCTTCGGGAGCTCCATCGTACTTACGAAAAACGATAAGGGGTATGTTCGAAAGAACTGAACTCTACAAGGTCGCTTATCTGGTAGGTAACACCAGGGAAGGTGGCGGCAAGTAACTCTCGAGTTGAAGCTTAAGAAAATTTTGAGAGCAAAGTAAGAAGGTGCAAAATAGAAGTTTCAAGCGCATAGGCAGTTATTCGACGCCTGAACAAGGCCTGAAAAGGGGTTTAGAGCCGTGGGAATAAGTATTGTGTCTAATACCAGAATAGATAATTTCTAGGAAGGTAACCCGATCAAACACGAGGAATAACTATGTCAAACAAGGGTGTAGAGGAGAGTCAGGTTTCGATCCTATGGAACTGTGGGTTATGGGCCCATCATGTGGTTTTAAAAGTTGAATGAGGAGTGCCATCTTGCATGGTTAAAATAGAAGGGTATGTTAGAGGATAGCCGGCCAGTTATGTTGGCAACAACGTTGGTACCAAGGGCGAGGGACGAAGAGAACCATTTTCCTGCTTGTTGAACGAGGCGGACCAATAGGCAAAGTTCTCGTCCATCGGTGGTTACCGGAATGTCATCAATGATAGAAATAGGGTCTTGCTGACAGAATTGTACACCGAGGTGTTTACATAAGCAAGAGAATAATATTTCTTAGATCATATAGATCACAAGAAAGGTTAAACCAAACAATGGAAATGAAAATATGAATACCAGATTAAACAGAACAATGGAAAGGAAAATGTGTTTAAACACATATTTCAGGGGTATATCCTTTCGAAGGACATGCAGAGCATGATATCTGTGGCAGGATGTAATGTAGAAAAACCCTTTAGGTAAGGGGAGAGAAATTTCATGACAATACCCATGCAATGGTGTTTCCATAATTGAGCAAGAAACATTTAGAATTGGGCTTTAAATGTTCTTGCTGAAAATCGGAGTACCACATACATGCTTCGAGATAGCATTGACATGGTCTTCAAACAAAGGCCGGACTTTGGATACCCAAAGGATTCATCAGGAACAACTTATAGAATAAGTCTTACAATTTCCTCATGGAAGAATGGCTAACCTTGATAAAACGATACATATACTATAACAATAGGTCCTCTGGCCAGGGGTGCTAAGCAAAGACACCACCTTACCGGGTTATGCAGAGACCAATGTTATAACTCTTGGGATTATGTTCCAACCATCACATCTGACCGAGATTCAGATCTGATTGGTTTCAGGATACATCATACTCAGGATGTCTGAGAAGAAAAGGTGCACCACAATTTGATGAGATGACATAGCAAGTTTCTTGGGAAATGAACTATGGAAGCGAGTTCTGAAACAAGAGTTCATCATTAAACCAAGGAGAGTATGAGGAGGTAGCTGTTGAACTCAGCGACAATTCACTGAGATTTCCAAAAGATGCATTTCCGAAATTAGGTGAACAAGGAGATAACATTTGTCAGATCAATGATATAATGAGGTATGCTCGAGGAAAACATACACAGTTAAATATTGGTTGAAAGGTGCACCCTAAATATGGGCTTAGGTAGCATGATCAATGTTAGAATGGTGATTTGATAACCAATGGTCTAAGAATGAAATATCGACCATTAACTTCAAAGTAATAGGGTTGCTAGAAGGGCAGAATCCAAACAACACCGTCCACTTGTTGGTACCCCGGTTGGAATCAACACGAGGACAGAAAGAATGGTGATGGTGAGAAGTATCACTATACCAAGAATTCTTAAGAGGTGGAGCAATCCTCACAATATCTTTGTCATAAAAGACATTGATACTTCAAGGTAGAACATCATACATGCTGGATAGTAAGTTGCATCCATACATGAACAAGTTTGTGTTTGGGGGAAGGCAAGAACGTTGTCAACGATAACACAATCATCGAGGGACAAGGATGGTATTTCCCATCAAGAATTTGATTGATATCCTAGAAGAGCTCAGAATGTTGATGATGATCACGACACATTTGTCGGCAGTACCTGAAGATGTAATCGATCGGTGATGACATCAAGTCAAAGGAATGATGAAGCGAAAGATTATTGGAACCTCGCGTACGGCACAAACTCGAAACCAAGCTTGCGGTTCAAGGCGAAATGATATGATGAGGAAGATTGACGTAAGCCTAGCTCATCATCAAAAAATGTGCTCCGGGAAGAAGGACCAGGTAGCACAGTTAAAATCATCACAATAATGATATAGCCAAATAGGGTAGGAAGGACGTGATCGGGTACAAATTCATAAGTAATGAAGGTTACCAAGATTTGTTTAATCGCGGTGCGGACTTGAGTCAGTTATCGGTGTCTTTTAGTGTTTAATAACTCAGAGCCCATGAAAAATTGGAATCAGTGAGAATGTAGCACTTGATGAAGAACTCATAATAAGTATGGAGTTCCATGATAATCTCGAGATACCAGGGGGGTAATACTCGACGACAGATCAAAGTAGAGGTTGGACTAGGGTAATGCTCTGTAGAAGACAAGTGCTCAAACTTGCACAAGAAATGGAATCAAGGAGAAACATGGTCGGAACCACGTCCACAGATACAATATGAACTTATAACAAGGGGATACTTATTTTAAGAGAAGCTTCCATGATAAGGTATACATCATTTCCATGGGCATGAACACAGGGTTCAAGGTCGACTCCCACTTGTTCAACGCATAACCTTTCATTCACTTCTCGTCTTCAAAGAAGTTGTAGGGTATAAAATTATCTGGTAAAACACCAGAAGGGTATAACTTGTGAAAACTTTCGGGTTCATACAATTTTAGGGAAGGTATAGGTTCAACCCATCGGGACATCTTAGGAACATATAACGCAAACTTCAGGAGTAAATTATACAAGCTCGAAAGCAGAGCATGGATGAGAAAGCAAAGGATACAATTTACCAAGGCAACATTATGTATCAAGGGAGAAACTCTCAAGGTTATTGGATATGAAGGACACTGTCGGATAATAACCAAGCAATTGGTCTCGCGGACCACAAGGAATCTGATGTGAGTACCGGTACTCAACCAGAAGGAAAAAGAATGCAAAGGCATCAAGTTATAGAAAGAACTGGCTAATTCAAAGCTCAAATGCAAAATGAATTATGATTTCCAATTCAAGGGATCAGAAGCAAACGCTTTGATTAAGAATGGATAAGTTGAATAGACATAGGGGTACATTCGACGACAATTTCATTGGTTGAGATCCAGCTCATGTTTAAAATGATGTCTGAGCCAGAAGGATGAATTCCATGATCTGATTGAGGACTGCGAACGTTCACAATGTATTGAATCAACAGACTTAAAATGATAATGACAAGGGATGCCAATAAGATACGAGACTTATGGGATTAATCATAATGCAAGCAAGCAAGAATTTCAAGAGCAATAGGTTGCTCAGTATTTTCGGAAGATCGAATGGTATTTCAAAGACTGTTATGAAATACATGAATCAACTCAGAATGAACGGATACTCGATAAGGGCGAGAAATTATCCGTAGGGGTATTCAGGTGGTAAAGAACTGCAGAGCAGTAGGCACAAAGTATTCTCGAAATAATAGAGAGAATTTTGGGGGTATTTTGTAATAACAAGATCAGCTGGGAATAAAAGTAAGGACAGCGGGAGTATGTATTTATCCATAGGGATATTTCGGTGGTAGGGAACTGTAAAAGCAACAAGCACAAATTCTCGGGATAGAGAGTATCTTCTGAATCTTCTGGTGCAGCATGCGATCATCTGTAATAAGGGGCTCTCCGGAAGGAAGTACTTACGATAACCTAGAGTTAGAGTTAGCAAAATCTTTTAACCCGATTAAAAGAGAGATTAGAGTCCCAGAGTAAGGATCGAGGAGTAAAAGATCCGAATACCACCCAGATGGCGACGTGGGCCCGTAAGGCACACCGCCATGTTAGTAAAAGTTTTTGTAATGTCTAGACTCGACTTCGGCCAAGGAGTATGGAAGGGGGATTCCTACAGGCAGTCGGCTTTGATACCAACTTGTGACGCCCCCGATTTGATCGTACACTAAAACGTGTACGATCAAGATCAGGGACTCACGGGAAAATATCACAACACAACTCTACAAATAAAATAAGTCATACAAGCATCATAATACAAGCCAGGGGCCTCGAGGGCTCGAATACAAGAGCTCGATCATAGACGAGTCAGCGGAAGCAACAATATCTGAGTACAGACATAAGTTAAACAAGTTTGCCTTAAGAATGCTAGCACAAACTGGGATACAGATCAAAAGAGGCGCAGGCCTCCTGCCTGGGATCCTCCTAAACTACTCCTGGTCATCGTCAGCGGGCTGCACGTAGTAGTAGGCACCTCCCGAGTAGTAGTAGTCATCGTCGACGGTGGCGTCTGGCTCCTGGGCTCCAACGTCTGGTCGCAGCAATCGGGTATAGAAAGGGGAAAAGAGGGAGCAAAGCAACCGTGAGTACTTATCCAAAGTGCTCGCAAGCAAGGAGCTACACTAGATATGTATGTATTGGTATCAAAGAGATTAAGGGTATCATATGTGGACTGAACTGCAGAATGCCAGAATAAGAGGGGGATAGCTAGTCCTATCGAAGACTACGCTTCTGGTAACCTCCATCTTGCAGCAGGAGAAAAGAGTAGATGGTAAGTTCACCAAGTAGCATCGCATAACATAAACCTAACCGATGATCCTCCCCTCGTCGCCCTGTGAGAGAGCGACCACCGGTTGTATCTGGTACTTGGAAGGGTGTGTTTTATTAAGTATCCGGTTCTAGTTGTCATAAGGTCAAGGTACAACTCCAAGTCGTCCTGTTACCGAAGATCATGGCTATTCGAATAGATTAACTTCCCTGCAGGGGTGCACCACATAACCCAACACGCTCGATCCCATTTGGCCGGACACACTTTCCTGGGTCATGCCCGGCCTCGGAAGATCAACACGTCGCAGCCCTACCTAGGCACAACAGAGAGGTCAGCACGCCGGTCTAAATCCTATGGCGTAGGGGTCTGGGCCCATCGCCCATTGCACACCTGCACGTTGCGAGGGCGGCCGGAAGCAGAACTAGCCCCCTTAATACAAGAGCAGGCTTACGTTCCAATCCGGCGCGCGCCGCTTAGTCGCTGACGTCACGAAGGCTTCGGCTGATACCACGACGTCGAGTGCCCATAACTGTCCCCGCGTAGATGGTTAGTGTGTATAGGCCAGTAGCCAGACTCAGATCAAATACCAAGATCTCGTTAAACGTGTTATTTTGAAATAACCACGAACGCCGACCAGGGCCAGGCCCACCTCTCTCCTAGGTGGTCTCAACCTGCCATGTCGCTTCGCCACAAAGATCCACTCAGAGGGCCGTCGGGACAAACGTCCTTTCGGACCCAATCCGTGGATCACTCGCGGGTACTCCTACGAGCCGACCCGTCTTTAATCACCACAAGTATCATATATTATGTATATAAGTATATACCCGTGATCAACTCCCGAGTGATCACGGCCCGATAGTATAGCATGGCAGAGAGACAAGAATGTAGAGCCACTGATGGTAAACTAGCATCCTATACTAAGCATTTAGGATTGCAGGTAAGGTATCAACAGTTGTAGCAACAATAACAGGCTATGCATCAGGATAGAATTAACGGAAAGCAGTAACATGCTACAGTACTCTAATGCAAGCAGTATAGAGTAGAGTAGGCGATATCTGCTGATCAAGGGGGGGGGCTTGCCTGGTTGCTTTGGCAAGAGAGAGGGGTCGTCAACACCGTAGTCGAACTGGGGGTCGCCGGCAGTCTCGGGGTCTACCGGAAAGAAGTAACGGAGGGGGAATACAATAAATAACAGAGCAATCAAAGTAACACAAAACGTAATGTGGCAATGCGTGGTGCTAGAGGTGACCTCACACAGTACTAGGTGATACCGGTGAAGGGGGAAAATATCCCCGGTGTTTCGTGTTTTCAGACAGATGAATCGGAGTGGGAAAGTTGCATGTTCGCTATGCTAGGAACGGATGGCTGACAAACGGGCCCCGTATTCGGATTCGTCTCGTCGTTTCGAGCAACTTTCATGTATAAAATATTTCATCCAAGTTACGGATTATTTTATATGATTTTCAAAGTTTTAATGTTTTTTGGATTTATTATTAATTCGAATTAAAAATAGAATATACGTTTTTACCTAGTGCTATTCTAGCTAGAGTGTATGCCAGTGGGGTTAGTGGGCATGGTTTGACCCAGTCAAAGATTAACTGGTCAATATATGAACAGTGTATGCGGGTTCAAATTGTCATTGACTTTACTTTAACAAAATGTTAATTAATCGATGTGGTCCCACATGTCATTTTCTATGCACTAAGTAATTAACAATTTAATCCTAAGCTAAACTAATCTGACTAAGCAAGGGCCGGCCTCACATCCAGTGGATGTGCCACGGCTATGGTAGGCATGGGCACACCAAGCCACGACGGCCATTGCCATCAGTAGCAGCAGCAAAAACGCATCAATAAGGCAGCGGCTAGCATGAACATCAGTAGGAGCGAGGAGCAGACCCGTTGCGCCAGGAAGCAGCAAGCAGCAGCACTAGCGCAACAGCAGTGGCGACAGGGAGCAGCGGAGCCACGCAGTAGCAAGAAAAACTGCAGGCAGGGCCGTGGGAGCGCGGACACGCGTGCAGGCGCAGGGGAGCAGAAGCGTGGGTGCGCGCACGATGCAACCAGGGCGCGGCCATCGACAGGAGCAGGCAGGCGCGTGCGCATGCTCGGAAGCTCGAAGGCGGCCATGGACGAGGACGACCGAGCTCAGGGACGACGACAAACGGCGACAAATCAAAGGGGAAAGGTTGGGAATCGGAAGAGGAGCTCACTTTGAGGCCGTGGGCGAGCTTGAGGAGGTCGGGGATGGCCGGGAGCATCGGCATCTGGCGACGGACGACGGTGTACGCGAGGAAGACGATGGAGATGGCGGGCGAACGGGGCCTCCTAGCTCGACCCCTTTGTCGAGGGTGAAGAATACGACGACGGTGGAGCCCCTGGATGTATTCTCAGGCGCCGGGGAGGTCGTCGGCCGCGACGATGGTGATGGTCATGGCGGCTGCAGCGCGGTGGGAAAGGGGGTACTGTGAGGGAGAGAGAGAGAGAGGCGAGGGGAGAGATGTGAGGATGCTAGGGTTCTCAGGGGGGTCGAGACGACCTTGTAGGACGCTGGCGGTCGCTTGATGGCCGGCACGTGGCCGATCCGGCCATGGACGCCGCGGGCGCGTCCAGCGCGACTCCTGTGAACAGGAGGTAGGAGGAAACCTTCTGGTGGGCTTGGCTAGCTACTGGCCCTTTGGGCTTTAAGTGTACAGTAGTTAGGTTTCCCACTGTTTATTTTTCTGCTTTTATTTATTCTCTGATTTCTTTTATTCACCACAGTTTTGCACCTCCTTTAAATATCAATTGAATTTTATTCATCATGAAACTTGTCACTTAAATACTTCACAATATTTTGGAATGACATACAAAGTTTGAGGTCACTTGGAATTATATTAATATTTGCTTATTTTGAAAAGGCTATTTTATTTGCCGTTAGAGCACTTTATAAATTCCTAGGGGTTAATTGTGAGTCAAATAAGGTTGGGTTCAACATGACAAATGATCAGGGGAATTATTGAACAATGCGAACATTTTAGTTTTAAAGTTTGAAAACTTTTACCATTTGACTTTATTTTACATTTGAATTTGAATCGTTTTTTAACCATCGCGAGATCGACAATAGTAATCCTGGTGATGTGGCATCATTAGCATGGAATTACTGTAGCATAACTATCCGGGTGTTACAGATCAGCAAGCTGCAGCAGATTGGAAATGAGCTTGGCATAGTAGATGATCTGCTTACTGTGGAGAAGCTTATGGCTGATCCCTCTGCTACTCCTAATAATAATGCAAATGTGTAATGGTCTTCTAGTGAGTGGGGGGCGGCAGCTACTTTAGTTTGGTCTTTATATGTCAGGGTTGTGTTCTTTTATTGAGCCCTGTAATGGTTTATTTGTGTTATGCTGGACCTATGCTACTTTTATTATTGATGGCATTATGTGCCATCAAACTTCTCTGTCTACTCATATATGTTTTAATGAGTAATGCATGTAAGAACTGGAGTGTTTTATGCTGGAATGTTAGAGGCTTGAACTTAGATGCAAGACAAAGAGCTGTCAGGCAGAAGTTGGATGAGAGTAACTGTGCAATTGCTTGCTTTCAAGAAACTAAATGTGACTCATTTGATTTTCGATCAGTTAGATCCTTCTGCCCTAAAAGATTTGATAGTTTTGCCTTCTCCCCTTCTATTGAAGCTTCTGGGGGAATTTTGGTTGTTTGGAACTCATCTATTTTTTGGGGCACTGTGATTGAGATATAGCCATTTGCAGTCCTAGTCCAGTTCATTTCCAAACAGAATAATGAGAAATGGTTTTTAGTATCTGTGTATGGCCCCTGTCAAGGGGAAGCCAAGGACAACTTTGTCAGTTGGCTGTATAATTTGCAAATTCATTTGGGGGAAAACTGGCTCCTGGTTGGTGATTTCAACTTCATAAGATCACTTGATAACAGGAACCTGCCTGGGGGGGATCTGAATGACATTTTTATTTTCAATGAAATCATTACACACTTAGGGCTGCTGGAACTGCCTCTTAAGGGAAGATCTTACACATGGTCTAATATGCAAGATAACCCTTTATTAGAGCAGTTGGACTGGTTCTTCACATCTGTTGATTGGATCTCAACATATCCTATGACTAAAGTTTTGCCCATGGCCAGAACTGCTTCTGACCATGTGCCATGTGTGGTCACAATTAAAACCTCTATCCCCAAATCTAAAATATTTCATTTTGAAAATTATTGGGTGGAGCTTGAGGGGTTTATGGAATGTGTGCAGAATTCATGGCAGAAACCTTCTAATAAACCTCACATCATTGCCAGGATAGCTGACAAATTTAAGTGTTTGAGAGGTGCTCTGAAAAAGTGGCAAATGAATATTTCTAAGCTGAAAGTCTTGATTTCCAAATGCAATGAGGTCATACTATGTCTTGATGGCCTTGAGGAGTTAAGGCCTTTATTTATACCTGAATTCAACTTCAGAAAAGTGGTTAAACTGCATGTGGAACACCTATTACATCTTCAGTTTCTTTATTGGAAAAAAGGTGTACAATCAGGTATATTAAACTGGTAGGAGAGAACACTGAATTCTTTCATGCAATGGCCACTGAGAGGCATAGAATAAACTCTATTGCTTCTTTGAAAGATATTGATGGGTCAGTGGTCTCCCAACATTCTCAGATGGAGGCAATTATCTGGAATTGTTTCAAGAACAGAATGGGAGTTTCTTCTGGTATAATCATGGGCTTTAACCTCAGTACTTTGCTAAAACCTGTTGATGGGTTGGATTTTCTTACTGAGCCTTTCACAAAGGAGGAAATGGATGACACAGTCAAGCATATGCCCATTGATAAAGCCCCTGGACCTGATGGTTTTAATGGATTGTTCTTTAAAAAGTGTTGGCATATTATCTGTCAGGATTTTTATGAGTTGGCTAAGTCTGTTCATTCTGGGAATGCTAATCTGAAGAATATTAATGGCAGTTACATTACCTTGATCCCTAAAAAGCTGGCTCCTAAAGAAGTTGGAGATTACAGGCCAATTTCTTTGACAGGGATGGGGCTCAAGTTTTTATCAAAATGGCTGCTAATAGGTTCCAGAAGATCATCATGGCATGTATCCATAAGAATCAGTATGGTTTTATTAAGAGCAGGACTATTCAGGATTGTATTGGTTGGTCTCTGGAGTATTTGTATCAGCGACATCAATCCAAGAGGCCTATCATAATTCTTAAACTGGACTTTGAAAAGGCTTTTGACTCAATTGAGCATGATGTTATTTTGCAGATCCTTAAGTTCAAAGGTTTCAATCAGAAATGGATATCCTGGGTCAAGCAGTTGCTCTCCACTCGGACATCACCTGTTCTACTAAATGGTGTGCCTGGTAGGCAGTTTCTTTGTAAGAAAGGGGTGAGGCAAGGGGATTGTCTCTCACCTTTACTCTTTGTTATTGCTGCTGATCTGTTGCAGTCAGTAGTTAATGATATGTTTAGGAGGGGAATTCTACAACTGCCTATACCATGCCATGATCAGGATTATCCAATAGTGCAATATGTAGATGATACATTAATCATCTTACCTGCAGACAAAATTCAGCTTCTGGCTCTGAAAGACATGTTACAGGTGTTTTCCACATCAACTGGTCTAGTGGTTAATTATCACAAGTCTTCAATGGTGCCTATTAATGTTGATGAGGACTCTATCAATGGTTTGGCTGCTGTTTTTGGATGTCAAGTGGGTACAATGCCCTTCACTTACTTGGGCCTGCCTGTTGGTACTACCAGGCCTAAAATGGTGGATTTTATGCCACTTGTGGACTGTATGGAAAGGAGGATGACAGCCAGTTCTTCATTTCTGAATCAAGGGGAAAGACTTCAATTCCTCAATTCTGCTCTGTCATCCATTCCCATATTTTATCTTGGTAGTTTGCTTGCCCCTGCAGGAATTTTAAAGCAATTAGAGAGAATTCAGAGGCAACATCTATGGAGAAAGCACAGGGATGAACCTTCACCATCTTTGGCAGCTTGGGACCTCATTTGTAGGCCTAAAAATAAAGGAGGGCTGGGGATTTTGAATTTAGGTGTCCAGAACATGGCTCTGTTGCTAAAACATTTGCACAAATTTTTAAATAGAGTTGACCTACCATGGGTTTCTCTTATTTGGGACACCTATTATCACTCTTCTATTCCTCAGGGGACTAAGCTTTGTGGTTCCTTTTGGTGGAAGGATATCTGCAAGTTGCTGGATCATTACAGAAACACTACTTGGATTCAAGTAAACTCTGGGAACTCTGCTCTGTTTGGTCTGATAAGTGGAAGATTGGGGATTCAGTTGCACCTTTGCGATCAAGGTTCCCTAGGCTCTTTTCTTATGTGAAAGATCCATGGGTCATGATTTATGAGGTCTTCCAGTCATAGGATATGATTAACATGTTCCATCTACCTCTATCTGCTCAAGCATATCAGGAACTTTTAACTGTGCAAGATCTTATGGCTTCCTGCAATAGAGAAGTGGAGCAAAAGGACACTTGGTTCTGGCAGGGGACATGTAATGCTTTCAATCCCAAGCTTTTCTACTCATTCATGCATTCTAACATGTCCTTCAATCCTCTTCTTCTTTGGATTTGGAAATCCTCATGCACAATGAAAATCAAAGTGTTTGCCTGGATGTTGATCATGGACAGGCTTAATACTAAGGACATGGTTGAAAGAAGACATTGGCATCTTGATGATGGGGTTAACTGCCTTCTTTGTCCCTTAAGAGCTAGGGAAACCAGAAACCACCTGTTCTTTGAATGTAACTTCAGTGTCAGAATATGGAGCCATCTGCAAATTACATGGTCACCAGGGGATGACATGTCTGCCATTGTTTTGCAAGCCAAGCAGGATTTTGCTCAGCCTTTTTTACTGAAGTTGTTTTTGTTGCTTGCTGGAACATCTGGATAATAAGGAATGCAAAAGTGTTCAGGCATGAGAGACAAAGTTTTAATAAATGGAGAAGTGCATTCATCCATGATATTACACTAATGCAGCACAGAGTGAAGGCTAGATACAAGGAGTACTTGCTCAAATGGATTTCATTCTTACCCCCTTGAGGTTCTTTTGATGTTTCAGTAGATTAGTTCGCTTCCATTTTTTTCTTTTTCTCCTGATTACCCCTTGTAATCCTTGTACATTGTTTCTTCTGCTTTTAATAAAAATTAAATGCTATGGGGGGTTCCCCTACAGTTCCCAGTCAAAAAAAACTATCCAGGTAATCTCTGGAGGCATCAGTTAGTCAATTATAAAAGATATCAAGTATTTCATTTTTCTTAAGAGGATGATCAGGCAAAGCATTAAGTAATTGGAGAAGCCTCCCCCAATCTTGTGGGAGACTCTCTTCTTCAATTTGCACAAAATTATAAATATCCCTTAAAGCAGCTTGTTTCTTGCAAGCAGGGAAATATTTAGCAGAGACGTAATAAATCATATCCTGGGGACTACGCACACAACCAGGATCAAGAGAATTAAACCATGTCTTAGCATCACCCTTTAATGGGAACAGAAATATTTTAAGGATATAAAAGTAACGAGTTCTCTCATCTTTGGTGAACGGGGTGGCTATATCATTTAATTTAGTAAGATGTGCCACAACAGTTTCAGATTCATAACCATGAAAAGGATCAGATTCAACGAAAGTAATTATATCAGGATCAACAGAGAATTCATAATCCTTATCAGTAACACAGATAGGTGAAGTAGCAAAAGCAGGGTCAGGTTTCATTCTAGAATTTAGAGATTGCTTACTCCATTTAGCTAATAACCTTTTGAGTTCATTTCTATTTTTGCAAGCTAAAATAGCTAAAGCTTCTTGATCAAAAACATAACCCTTAGGAATAACAAGTGATTCTTCATCATCACTTTCATTAGTATCATCAGATTCAATATTTTCAATTTCTCTAGCCCTAGCAAGTTGTTCATCAAGAAAATCACTAAGTGGCATAGTAGTATCAGGCATAGAGGTAGTTTCATCATAAGTATCATGCATAGCAGAAGTGGCATCATCAATAACATGCGACATATTAGAACGAATAGCAGAAGCAGGTGTAGGTGTCGCAAACTTACTCATAAGAGAAGGTGAATCAAGTGCAGAGCTAGATGGCAGTTCCTTACCTCCCCTCGTAGTTGAGGGATAGATCTTGGTTTTTGGATCTCTCAAGTTCTTCATAATGATAAGCAGATGTATATCCCAAGTGACTCAAAGAATAGAGCTATGCTCCCCGGCAACAGCGCCAGAAAATAGTCTTGATAACCCACAAGTATAGGGGATCGCAACAGTTTTCGAGGGTAGTGAAGGAAATATGCCCTAGAGGCAATAATAAAGTTATTATTTATTTCCTTATATCATGATAAATGTTTATTATTCATGCTAGAATTGTATTAACCGGAAACATAATACATGTGTGAATACATAGACAAACAGAGTGTCACTAGTATGCCTCTACTTGACTAGCTCGTTAATCAAAGATGGTTATGTTTCATAACCATGGACGAAGAGTTGTTATTTGATTAACGGGATCACATCATTAAGTGAATGATCTGATTGACATGACCCATTCCATTAGCTTAGCACCCGATCATTTAGTATGTTGCTATTGCTTTCTTCATGACTTATACATGTTCCTATGACTATGAGATTATGCAACTCCTGTTTGCCGGAGGAACACTTTGTGTGCTACCAAGCGTCACAACGTAACTGGGTGATTATAAAGGTCCTCTACAGGTGTCTCCAAAGGTACATGTTGGGTTGGCGTATTTTGAGATTAGGATTTGTCACTCCGATTGTCGGAGAGGTATCCCTGGGCCCTCTTGGTAATGCACATCACATAAAGCCTTGCAAGCATTGCAACTAATGAGTTAGTTGTGAGATGATGTATTACGAAACGAGTAAAGAGACTTGCCGGTAATGATATTGAACTAGGTATTGAGATACCGACGATCGAATCTCGGGCAAGTAACATACCGATGACAAAGGGAACAACGTATGTTGTTATGCGGTCTGACCGATAAAGATCTTCGTAGAATATGTAGGAGCCAATATGAGCATCCAGGTTCCGCTATTGGTTATTGACCGGAGACATGTCTCGGTCATGTCTACATTGTTCTCGAACCGTAGGGTCCGCACGCTTAAGGTTTCGATGACAGTTATATTATGAGTTTATGAGTTTTGATGTACCGAAGGAGTTCGGAGTCCCAGATGAGATCGGGGACATGACGAGGAGTCTCGAAATGGTCGAGACGTAAAGATCGATATATTGGACGACTATATTCGGACATCGGAAAGGTTCCGAGTGATTCGGGTATTTTTCGGAGTACCGGAGAGTTACGGGAATTCGCCGGGGAGTATATGGGCCTTATTGGGCCATACGGGAATAGAGGAGAGAGGCCAAAAGGAAGGAGGCCTGCGCCCCCCCCCCTCTGGTCCGAATTGGACAAGGGGCGCAGCCCCCTTTTCCTTCTTCCTCTCCCCCTCTTTCCCCTTCTCCTACTCCAACAAGGAAGGAAGGAGTCCTACTCCCGGTGGGAGTAGGACTCCCCTTGGCGCGCCCCCTCCTAGGCCGGCCGCCCCCTCCCCCTTGCTCCTTTATATACGGGGGCAGGGGGGCACCTCTAGACACACAAGTTGATCTTCGTGATTGTTCCTTAGCCGTGTGCGGTGCCCCCCTCCACCATATTCCACCTCGGTCATATTGTAATGGTGCTTAGGCGAAGCCCTGCGACGGTAGAACATCAAGATCATCACCACGCCGTCGTGCTGATGGAACTCCTCCCCAACGCTTTGCTGGATCGAAGCCTGGGGATCATCATCGAGCTGAACGTGTGCCAAGAACTCGGAGGTGCCGGAGTAACGGTGCTTGGATCGGTCGAACCGTGAAGACATACGACTACATCAACCACGTTGTGCTAACGCTTCCGTTGTCGATCTACAAGGGTACGTAGATCACACTCTCCCCTCTCATTTCTATGCAAGCCTAGGTTTTATGTGTTGATGTTATATGCACGATTAGAACACAAGTGAGTTGTGGGCGATATAAGTCATACTGCTTACCAGCATGTCATACTTTGGTTCGGCGGTATTGTTGGACGAAACGGCCCGGACCGACATTACGTGTACGCTTACGCGAGACCGGTTCTCCTGACGTGCTTTGTACAAAGGTGGCTAGCGGGTGACAGTTTCTCCAACTTTAGTTGAACCGAGTGTGGCTACGCCCGGTCCTTGCGAAGGTTAAAACAGCACCAACTTGACAAACTATCGTTGTGGTTTTGATGCGTAGGTAAGATTGGTTCTTGCTTAAGCCCGTAGCAGCCACGTAAAACTTGCAACAACAAAGTAGAGGACGTCTAACTTGTTTTTGCAAGGCATGTTGTGATGTGATATGGTCAAGACATGATGCTAAATTTTATTGTATGAGATGATCATGTTTTGTAACCGAGTTATCAGCAACTGGCAGGAGCCATATGGTTGTCGCTTTATTGTATGCAATGCAATCGCGCTGTAATGCTTTACTTTATCACTAAGCGGTAGCGATAGTCGTGGAAGCATAAGATTGGCGAGACGACAACGATGCTACGATGGAGATCAAGGTGTCGCGCCGGTGACGATGGTGATCATGACGGTGCTTCGAAGATGGAGATCACAAGCACAAGATGATGGTGGCCATATCATATCACTTATATTGATTGCATGTGATGTTTATCTTTTATGCATCTTATCTTGCTTTGATTGACGGTAGCATTATAAGATGATCTCTCACTAATTATCAAGAAGTGTTCTCCCTGAGTATGCACCGTTGCGAAAGTTCTTCGTGCTGAGACACCACGTGATGATCGGGTGTGATAGGCTCTACGTTCAAATACAACGGGTGCAAAACAGTTGCACACGCAGAATACTCAGGTTATACTTGACGAGCCAAGCATATACAGATATGGCCTCGGAACACGGAGACCGAAAGGTCGAGCGTGAATCATATAGCAGATATGATCAACATAGCGATGTTCACCAATGAAACTACTCCATCTCACGTGATGATCGGACATGGTTTAGTTGATTTGGATCACGTAATCACTTAGAGGATTAGAGGGATGTCTATCTAAGTGGGAGTTCTTAAGTAATATGATTAATTGAACTTAAATTTATCATGAACTTAGTCCTGGTAGTATTTTGCAAATTATGTTGTAGATCAATAGCTCGCGTTGTTGCTTCCCTGTGTTTATTTTGATATGTTCCTAGAGAAAATTGTGTTGAAAGATGTTAGTAGCAATGATGCGGATTGGATCCGTGATCTGAGGTTTATCCTCATTGCTGCACAGAAGAATTATGTCCTTGATGCACCGCTAGGTGACGGACCTATTGCAGGAGCAGATGCAGACGTTATGAACGTTTGGCTAGCTCAATATGATGACTACTTGATAGTTTAGTGCACCATGCTTAATGGCTTAGAATCGGGACTTCAAAGACGTTTTGAACGTCATGGAGCATATGAGATGTTCCAGGAGTTGAAGTTAATATTTCAAGCAAATACCCGAGTTGAGAGATATGAAGTCTCCAACAAGTTCTATAGCTAAAAGATGGAGGAGAATCGCTCAACTAGTGAGCATGTGCTCAGATTGTCTGAGTACTACAATCGCTTGAATCAAGTGGGAGTTAATCTTCCAGATAAGATAGTGATTGACAGAATTCTCTAGTCACCATCACCAAGTTAGTAGAACTTCGTGATGAACTATGATATGCAAGGGATAACGGAAACGATTCCCAAGCTCTTCGTAATGCGGAAATTGACGAAGGTAGAAATCGAGAAAAACATCAAGTGTTGATGGTAGACAAGACCACTAGTTTCAAGAAAAGGGCAGAGGGAAGAAGGGGAACTTCAAGAAGAACAGCAAGCAAGTTGCTGCTCAAGTGAAGAAGCCCAAGTCTGGTCCTAAGCCTGAGACTAAGTGTTTCTACTGCAAAGGGACTGGTCACTGGAAGCGGAACTACCCCAAGTGATTGGCAGATAAGAAGGATGGCAAAGTGAACATAAGTATATTTGATATACATGTTATTGATGTGTACTTTACTAGTGTTTATAGCAACCCCTCAGTATTTGATACTAGTTCAGTTGCTAAGATTAGTAACTCGAAACGGGAGTTGCAGAATAAACAGAGACTAGTTAAGGGTGAAGTGATGATGTGTGTTGGAAGTGGTTCCAAGATTGATATGATCATCATCGCAGACTCCCTATACTTTCGAGATTAGTGTTGAACCTAAATAAGTGTTATTTGGTGTTTGCGTTGAGCATGAATATGATTTGATCATGTTTATTGCAATACGGTTATTCATTTAAGTTAGAGAACAATTGTTGTTCTGTTTACATGAATAAAACCTTCTATGGTCATACACACCAACGAAAATGGTTTGTTGGATCTCGATTGTAGTGATACACATATTCATAATATTGAAGCCAAAAGATGCAAAGTTAATAATGATAGTGCAACTTATTTGTAGCACTGCCGTTTAGGTCATATTGGTGTAAAGCGCATGAAGAAACTCCATGCTGATGGGATTTTGGAATCACTTGATTATGAATCACTTGATGCTTGCGAACCATGCCTCATGGGCAAGATGACTAAGACTCCGTTCTCCGGAGCGAGCAACTGACTTATTGGAAATAATACATACTGATGTATGCGGTCCGATGAGTGTTAAAGCTCACGGCAAGTATCGTTATTTTCTGAACTTCACAGATGATTTGAGCAGATATGGGTATATCTACTTGATGAGACATAAGTCTGAAACATTTGAAAAGTTCAAAGAATTTCAGAGTGAAGTGGAAAATCATCGTGACAAGAAAATAAAGTTTCTACGATCTGATCGCGGAGACAAATATTTGAGTTACGAGTTTGGTCTTCAATTAAAACAATGTGGAATAGTTTCACAAACTCATGCCACATGGAACACCTCAGCATAATGGTGTGTCCGAACGTCATAACCGTACTTTATTGGATATAGTGCAATCTATGATGTCTCTTACCGATCTACCACTATCGTTTTGGGGTTATGCATTAGAGACAGCTGCATTCACGTTAAAAGGGCACCATCTAAATCTGTTGAGACGACACCGTATGAACTGTGGTTTGGCAAGAAACCAAAGTTGTCGTTTCTTAAAGTTTGGGGTTGCAATGCTTATGTGAAAAAGTTTCATCCTGATAAGCTCAAACCCAAATCGGAAAAGTGTGTCTTCATAGGATACCCAAAAAGTTACTGTTGGGTACACCTTCTATCACAGATCCGAAGGCAAGACATTCGTTGCTAAGAATGGATCCTTTCTAGAGAAGGAGGTTCTCTCGAAAGAAGTGAGTGGGAGGAAAGTAGAACTTGATAAGGTAATTGTACCTTCTCCCTTATTGGAAAGTAGTTCATCACAGAAATCTGTTCCTGTGACTACTACACCAATTAGTGAGGAAGCTAATGATGATGATCATGTAACTTCAGATCAAGTTACTACCGAATCTCGTAGGTAAACCAGAGTGAGATCCGCACCAGAGTGGTACGGTAATCCTGTTCTGGAGGTCATGCTACTTGACCATGACGAACCTACGAACTATGAAGAAGCGATGGTGAGCCCAGATTCCGCAAAATGGCTTGAAGCCATGAAATCTGAGATGGGATCCATGTATGAGAACAAAGTATGGACTTTGGTTGACTTGCCCACTGATCGGCAAGCAATTGAGAATAAATGGATCTTCAAGAGGAAGACGGACGCTGATAGTAGTGTTACTATCTACAAAGCTAGAATTGTCGCAAAAGGTTTTCGACAAGTTCAAGGTGTTGACTACGATGAGAGTTTCTCACTCGTATCTATGCTTAAGTCTGTCCGAATCATGTTAGCAATTGCCGCATTTTATGAAATCTGGCAAATGGATAAACAAAACTGCATTCCTTAATAGATTTATTAAAGAAGAGTTGTATATGATACAACCAGAAGGTTTTGTCAATCCTAAAGGTGCTAACAAAATATGCAAGCTCCAGCGATCCATCTATGGACTGGTGCAAGCATCTCGGAGTTGGAATATACGCTTTGATAAGTTGATCAAAGCATATAGTTTTATACAGACTTGCGATGAAGCCTGTATTTACAAGAAAGTGAGTGGGAGCACTACAGCATTTCTGATAAGTATATGTGAATGACATATTGTTGATCGGAAATAATGTAGAATTAATCTGCAAAGCATAAAGGAGTGTTCTTAAAGAAGTTTTTCAAAGAAAGACCTCGGTGAAGCTGCTTACATATTAAGCATCAAAATCTATAGAGATAGATCAAGACGCTTGATAAGTTTTTTCAATGAGTACATACCTTGACAATATTTTGAAGTAGTTCAAAAATGGAACAGTCAAAGAAAGAGTTCTTGGCTGTGTTACAAGGTATGAAATTGAGTAAGACTCAAAGCCCGACCACGGCAGAAGATAGAAAGAGAATGAAAGTCATTCCCTATGCCTCAGCCATAGGTTCTATAAAGTATGCCATGATGTGTACCAGATCTATTGTATACCCTACACTCTGTTAAGCAAGGGAGTACAATAATGATCTAAGAGTAGATCACTGGACATTGGTCAAAATTATCCTTAGTGGAATAAGGAAATATTTCTCGATTATGGAGGTGACAAAAGGTTCGTCGTAAAAAGTTACGTCGATGCAAGTTTTGACACAGATCTGGATGACTCTAAGTCTCGATCTAGATACATATTGAAAGTGGGAGCAATTAGCTAGAGTAGCTCCGTGCAGAGCATTGTAGACATAGAATTCGCAAAATACTTACGGATCTGTATGTGACAGACCCGTTGATTAAAATTATCTCACAAGCAAAACATGATCACACCTTAGTACTCTTTGGGTGTTAATCACATAAATAATGTGAACTAGATTATTGACTCTAGTAAACCCTTTGGGTATAGGTCACATGACGATGTGAACTATGGGTGTTAATCACATGGTGATGTGAACTCTTAGTGTTGAATCACATGGCGATGTGAACTAGATTATTGACTCTAGTGCAAGTGGGAGACTGAAGGAAATATGCCCTAGAGGCAATAATAAAGTTATTATTTATTTCCTTATATCATGATAAATGTTTATTATTCATGCTAGAATTGTATTAACCGGAAACATAATACATGTGTGAATACATAGACAAACAGAGTGTCACTAGTATGCCTCTACTTGACTAGCTCGTTAATCAAAGATGGTTATGTTTCCTAACCATGGACAAAGAGTTGTTATTTGATTAACGGGATCACATCATTAGGTGAATGATCTGATTGACATGACCCATTCCATTAGCTTAGCACCCGATCGTTTAGTATGTTGCTATTGCTTTCTTCATGACTTATACATGTTCCTATGACTATGAGATTATGCAACTCCCGTTTGCCGGAGGAACACTTTGTGTGCTACCAAACGTCACAACGTAACTGGGTGATTATAAAGGTGCTCTACAGGTGTCTCCAAAGGTACATGTTGGGTTGGCGTATTTCGAGATTAGGATTTGTCACTCCGATTGTCGGAGAGGTATCTCTGGGCCCTCTCGGTAATGCACATCACATAAAGCCTTGCAAGCATTGCAACTAATGAGTTAGTTGTGAGATGATGTATTACGGAACGAGTAAAGAGACTTGCCGGTAACGAGATTGAACTAGGTATTGAAATACCGACGATCGAATCTCGGGCAAGTAACATACCGATGACAAAGGGAACAACGTATGTTGTTATGCGGTCTAACCGATAAAGATCTTCGTAGAATATGTAGGAGCCAATATGAGCATCCAGGTTCCGCTATTGGTTATTGACCGGAGACATGTCTCGGTCATGTCTACATTGTTCTCGAACCGTAGGGTCCGCACGCTTAAGGTTTCGATGACAGTTATATTATGAGTTTATGAGTTTTGATGTACCGAAGGAGTTCGGAGTCCCAGATGAGATCGGCGACATGACGAGGAGTCTCGAAATGGTCGAGACGCAAAGATCGATATATTGGACGACTATATTCGGACATCGGAAAGGTTCCGAGTGATTCGGGTATTTTTCGGAGTACCGGAGAGTTACGGGAATTCGTCGGGGAGTATATGGGCCTTATTGGGCCATACGGGAATAGAGGAGAGAGGCCAAAAGGAAGGAGGCCTGCGCCCCCCCCCCCTCTGGTCCGAATTGGACAAGGGGCGCAGCCCCCTTTTCCTTCTTCCTCTCCCCCTCTTTCTACTTCTCCTACTCCAACAAGGAAGGAAGGAGTCCTACTCCCGGTGGGAGTCAGGAGTAGGACTCCCCTTGGCGCGCCCCCTCCTAGGCCGGCCGCCCCCTCCCCCTTGCTCCTTTATATACGGGGGCAGGGGGCACCTCTAGACACACAAGTTGATCTTCATGATCGTTCCTTAGCCGTGTGCGGTGCCCCCCTCCACCATATTCCACCTCGGTCATATTGTAGCGGTGCTTAAGCGAAGCCCTGCGACGATAGAACATCAAGATCGTCATCACACCGTCGTGCTGACGGAACTCCTCCCCGACGCTTTGCTGGATCGGAGCCTAGGGATCGTCATCGAGCTGAACGTGTGCCAAGAACTCAGAGGTGCCAAAGTAACGGTGCTTGGATCGGTCGAACCGTGAAGACGTACGACTACATCAACCACGTTGTGCTAACGCTTCCGTTGTCGATCTACAAGGGTACGTAGATCACACTCTCCCCTCTCGTTGCTATGCATCACCATGATCTTGCGTGTGCGTAGGAAAATTTTGAAATTACTACGTTCCCCAACAGGTAGAGTATTCAACCCAAATTTATTGATTCGACACAAGGGGAGCCAAAGAATATTCTCAAGTATTAGCAGCTGAGTTGTCAATTCAACCACACCTGGAAACTTAATATCTGCAGCAAAGCGTTTAGTAGCAAAGTAATATGATAGTAGTGGTAACGGTAGCAAAAGGTAACAATAGTAAAAGTAATGTTTTGGGTATTTTGTAGTGATGATAGCAATAGCAACGGAAAAGTAAATAAGCGAAGAACAATATATGGAAAGCTCGTAGGCAATGGATCGGTGATGGAGAATTATGCCAGATGCGGTTCATCATCTAACAGTCATAACCTAGGGTGACACACAACTAGCTCCAGTTCATTGATATAATGTAGGCATGTATTCCAAATATAGTCATACATGCTTATGGAAAAGAACTTGCATGACATCTTTTGTCGTACCCTCCCGTGGCAGTGGGGTCCTTATGGAAACTAAGGGATATTAAGGCCTCCTTTTAATAGAGAACCGGAACAAAGCATTAACACATAGTGAATACATGAACTCCTCAAACTACGGTCATCACCGGTAAGTATCCCGATTATTGTCACTTCGGGGTTAACGGATCATAACACATAATAGGTGACTATAGACTTGCAAGATAGGATCATGAACACTCATATATTGATGAAAACAGAATAGGTTCAGATCTGAAATCATGGCACTCGGGCCCTAGTGACAATCATTAAGCATAGCAAATTCATAGCAACATCAATCTCAGAACATAGTGGACACTAGGGATCAAACCCTAATAAAACTAACTCGATTACATGATAGATCCCATCCAACCCATCACCGTCCAGCAAGCCTACGATGGAATTACTCACGCACGATGGTGAGCATCATGAAATTGGTGATGGAGGATGGTTGATGATGACGATGGCGACGGATTCCCCTCTCCGGAGCCCCGAACGGACTCCAGATCAGCCCTCCCGAGAGGTTTTAGGGCTTGGCGGCTGCTCCGTGTTGTAAAACGCCATGATTTCTTATTCCTGATTTTTTTATCCCCGAAACTCAATATATGGAGGTGGAGTTGGAGTCGGAGAGGTAACAGGGGGACCACGAGGTAGGGGGGGGGGGCGCCCCCACCCTCGTGGGCAGGTGGTGGGCCCCCTGGCCTCCATCTTTTGCAGGTATTTTTCTTATTTTCTGAAAAGTGGCTCCGTGAAGTTTCAAGTCATTGGAGAACGTTTGCTCCTGCACATAAATAACACCATGGTAATTCTGCTGAAAATAGCGTCAGTCTGTGTTAGTTCCATTCAAATCATACAAGTTAGAGTCCAAAACAAGGGTAAAAGTGTTTGGAAAAGTAGATACGTTGGAGAGGTATCAATGACATAAGGAAACCCCACATCTCTAAAATATAGACGGGCTCCCCCTAGATGTGTGCTACAGAGAAAAGTGCTTTGGACTGCACGGCGCACATACTAGGATCAACACTCCACCTATATTTTAGAGACAATGCATATCTTGCAGCACTAAGGCTAACACTAAGCAAAATAGTAGATAAGAGCATAGCATAACTAGCACAAGATAACATAAGCTCAATAAGATGCGATAGAGTGCATATGTCTTACACCATATGATAGATAAGACTCACTAGCACAACCAAACCAACACAAGCAAGGTTCAACACGAGAAAAGAGTTTGCGAGAAAGACAGGCAAGGCAAACACGCCACACAAACACACGCTCGCAACTCGACAACGACACAAACACACGCTCGCAACTCGACAATGACACAAATCCCTAAAATCTCTCCCCCTTTGGCATCGAGACACCAAAAAGGCAAAGAGCATTGCTACGGCTCCAGGTGATAGCCAACTGGGGATCTCGAACATCATATCCCAGCGGGATCGTCGGCACCGCCATCACCGGTCGAAAACTACTCGGTGTCTGAGTCAGTCCATGGACAGTGCTGCTGAATCCACTCCTCCTCATCGGTGATCTTGCCCTCAGAACCGCTGGCAACGGTCGCACCCAACTGACGCATGAGCTCCTTGTGACGACTCCTGGCCCTCTTCTCAGCCACATGAGTCATGTACTGACCGTGAGACTCCATGCAGAAGAGTTTCTTCATCTTGCGCTTGAGCTTCTTTTCCCAAGAGGGCTCTGTTCCATATGGCTCATAGTCATCGTCATTATCAGCATCAGCCTCGGTCTCCATGTCATCAGCTCCAGGCGGAATGCCAGAACTTGGAGCTGTGGTGCCCCAGTTCTCCTCTTCCTCAGACACTTGATCTCATGAGAAACTAGATCCCCAGTCTCCAGCACCACCCTAGGATACACATGCTCCCAGGCCTTCTCAATGAGCAACATGATAAACGGTCCATAGACAGGGCACTTGTGCTCGGAGATGGCGGAAACCAACTCAGACCACATGACATGAGAGATATCCAAAGAGTCTCAAGTGTTTTCTTCCTTCTCATGTTGACAGAAAAGAAGCATGTCCACAAGATAAGAGTGTACCATATCCAAGTTGCCAATGCGAGGGAAGAGGGTCTCCCTGAAGATGCGATGGAGAATATCCAAAAAAGCTGGTAGCTCATAGGTCTCCTTCTGAGTCACTGGGTTAATCTTCAAGGTACAGTATATCTAGAGAGATTGCTTGTGAGTGGAACTTGCATTGCGGTGAGGGCGAAAGCCAACTGGGTTCTCAAGACCTTGATCCTCAACTTGAAGAAGCTCCATGAAGGCCTTCCACTTGACAGTAAGCAGCCTGCCATTTGTCATCCAAGTCAGAGTCCTGTCCTCATCTGTTCCAAGATGGACGGTGGCATAAAACCGAGCCACCAAATCTACATCAAAATCCTTGTTGAACTGCATGATCCTGAGGATGTTCAACTAAGAGCACATCTAAAGAGCCTCCCCAAAGTAGTCAGGATCCTTCTCCATAAAGGCAACATCGATGGAGTGAACATCAACAAAAAGGTTCTTCTTGGCTTTGATCACATCAAAGTAGATGACATACTAAAAGCGGTTCCAGAACAGGCGGTTGACCAAGGCAGGCTCTTGATCGACCTCATAGGGGTTGCGCCGACGCTTCTCCCAGAATTCCTTGGCAGACATCTCTGTCACAGACTTGGCCCTTGGCTTGGGCTTGGACGCACTCATCTTCTTCATTTGAGGCAGAACACTTGATGAGGCCGCCGTTGTCTCAGAGGTGCGGTAGCGCTTGGACGTTGCACGTCCGGGGTTGACACGGCGGACTTGCTGCTCAGGATGATCATCACCTGGAACCAAATACACGAGCAGAAGAAACAACACGAAAGAAAGAGCATAATCCTCCAAACAAGACAACATGGATCAAAAAGTGGTAGGAAATGATGGAATTGGGCATCCCGCGGTAGTACCGTGACCCAACCGCGGCAGTACCGCTCGAGCGGTAGTACCATGCAAGATGAGTGGTAGTACCGCTCTAGACGGGGAACGGTGGTTTACTACTGCCGTGGTCAGATCCAGCACTACCGGGGATGCCAAATTCAAAAATAAACCTACCAAACATCAATCCAAAAGGCCTAGATGCCATCTCCATCCTACTCAAGCCTCGACTTAGCCAAAAATCGAGAAAAGCAATGCCTATTGCCCCTAACAACTAGATGTGAGATCTAGGCAAAGAGAGAATGGGAACGGGGGCAATACTGTCATCCATGGCAAGAGGACATGGTGGGGATCGACTCCACCGGAGGAACTGGAGAGGGACGACACAAAGACGGTGGCCAGCCGAAGCCCTCCTGCGGCGAGACGTCGCTGGAGCGACGAGGAAGACGAGCGAGTGGGGCGAATGGGTATGGGGGAGAAAGGTAACTCCCCCGGCTCCAACATAACCCCCCATTGCCTGCCCCGTAGAGGTAGTACCACTGGGGTGGGTGGTAGTACCGCTTGACATCATCAGCGGTAGTACCGCGCACCCAGCGGTAGTACCGCTCAGCTGCAAAAAGACTGGCCAAAACATCTTAGCTCAAGAAAAGAAACCGACTTAGAGCACGAGAGCAAACACACACGCAAAACCAACACAAAGAGGACGAGAAACACACACCTCTCCAAGAGAGGGCGGTGGCCGAGGCCACCTATGTTAGAGTCCGGAGGTATGGAGCCGTGAAGATTTTAACCTTGGGCCCATGACCATAACTCATCTTTGAAGCACAAGTACCATCAACAATGGATAAAGTGAAAGAGTTTGATTAGTTTATGCATAATGGGGGGAGGGAAGGTTCATTGAGAGAACAACACTCCCCCTATGTCCATGCCTACATCTAAACTAGACATCAAGTTGAGTATGGAGGGGTGTGAAAGGTTCAAGCAACATTGCTCGAATCAATGATATTTAGCTCATGCCTTAACTCGTGAAATCTTGCTTCATCCAAGGCTTCGTGAAGATATGTGCAAGGTTATCATGAGTGTTGATATAGTTGAGCTCGATCTCCCCTCGCCTAATGTGATCCCGGATGAAGTGATATGGAATCTCAATATGCTTCGTCTTGAAGTGTTGGACCGGGTTGAGAGAAATCTTGATGGCACTTTCATTGTCACACCAAAGAGGCACTTTGTCACAAATGACACCGTAATCCTTTAAAGTTTGCCTCATCCAAAGAACTTGTGCACAACAACTACCGGCCGCCACATACTCCGCTTTGGTGGATGAGAGAGACACACAACTTTGTTTCTTGGAAGACCAACTCACCAAAGAGCAACCAAGAAACTGGCACCCTCCAGAAGTGGACTTCCTATCCACTTTGTCTCCCGCCCAATCGGAGTCCGAATATCCTACAAGCTTGAAGTTTGCTCCTCTTGGGTACCATAAGCCAAAGTTTGGGGTATGAGCCAAATATCGAAAGATTAGCTTGACCGCCACAAAGTGGCTTTCCTTAGGTGCGGCTTGAAACCGTGCACAAATTCCCACACTCAACATGATATCCGGTCTAGATGCACAAAGGTAAAGCAAGGAGCCAATCATGGAGCGATATACCTTTTGATCCACCGCTTTACCATTGGGATCAATGTCAAGTTGGCACTTGGTGGGCATGGGAGTGGAAGCCGGCTTGATATCACTTAGCTTGAATCTCTTGAGAATGTCTTGAGTGTATTTGGTTTGGTTGATGAAGGTTCCTTCTCTTCTTTGTTTGACTTCGAAGCCAAGGAAGAAGTTCAACTCTCCCATCATGGACATCTTGAACTTGGAGGTCATGAGCGCAGCAAATTCCTCATTGAAAGCTTTGTTAGGGGAACCAAAGATAATATCATCAACATATAGTTGGCACACAAACAACTCCCCTTTGACCTTCTTAGTAAAAAATGTGGGGTCAATTTTCCCAATTTCAAAACCATGATCTTGCAACAACTCGGTAAGGTGGTCATACCACGCACGTGGGGCTTGCTTAAGGCCATAGAGTGCCTTATCGAGTTGATACACATGATCGGGGAAGTAGGGATCCTCGAACCCCGGGGGTTGCTTGACATATACCAACTCATTAATAGGACCATTAAGAAAAGCACTCTTCACATCCATTTGTTGTAACTTAAAGTTATGATGAGAAGCATATGCAATCAACATGCGAATGTATTCAAGGCGTGCAATGGGAGCAAAGGTTTAACCGTAGTCGATACCCTCGACTTGGGAGTAGCCTTGTGCTACCAAACGAGCCTTGTTGTGAATGATAATCCCATGAGCATCTTTCTTGTTCTTGAATATCCACTTGGTTCCAATGACATTATGGTTCCCCGTTGGCCTTGGCACCAATCTTCGCACCTTGTTGTGCTCGAAGTTGTTGAGTTCTTCATGCATGGCATTGAGCCAATCCGGATCTTCGAGCGCCTCATAGACCTTTTGGGGTTCAACATAAGAGACAAATGTGTGATGTTCACAATAGTTTGCTAATTGTCTACGAGTGCTTACCCCCTTTCTTAAGCTTCCAAGCACATTTGTCATGAGATGGTCTTTGGTGGATAGCTTGGATGCGATCTTGGCGGCACGACGCTCTAATTCCTCCTCTGGAGAGAGCTGAGGAGCGTTAACTTGATCATCTTGAGCGGCGTCTTGATCTTGTTCATGATCTTGAGCTTTCTCTTGATCTTGAACATGCTCGGTGGTGAGAACTTGACCTTGGGTATCACTTGATGTTACAACACCATCTTGAGATTGACCTTGCCCTTGATCTTGTTCTTGAGGTTGAGGGCCTTCACTTTGTTCTTCGGAAGCGTGTGGGCCTTGGGTTGGTGATGGCTCTACTTGAGTGGAGCATTGTCCTTCTCCTTTGGCCACAAGGGGTTCCTCAATGGGTAGGATAAAACCAACACCCATTCTTCTTATGGCTTGAGGAGGAATTTCATCACCTACATCACAAGTGCCACTTTGCTCCACTTGGGAGCCGTTATTCTCATCAAACTCCACGTTACACGTCTCCTCAATAAGCCCCGTGGACTTATTGAGGACACGGTAAGCATGAGAGTTTGTAGCATAACCAACAAATATGCCCTCATAAGCTCTGGCCTCAAATTTAGACAAACGAACACCTTTCTTCAGAATGAAACACTTACACTCGAACACCCGGAAGTACTTGAGGTTGGGCTTGTTACTGGTGAGTATCTCATATGGAGTCTTGTTCAAGCCTTTGCGGAGATAGAGCCGGTTTGATGCATGACACGCGGTGTTGATGGCTTCGGCCCAAAAGTTGTATGGAGACTTGAACTCCGCCATCATGGTCCTTGTTGCATCCATCAACGTCCAGTTCTTCCTTTCCGCTACACCATTTTGTTGAGGGGTGTATGGTGCGGAATATTGATGCTTGATCCCCTCATCACTAAGAAACTCATCCAAGGTGTAGTTCTTGAACTCGGTGCCGTTGTCACTTCTTATAGTCAAGATCTTTGCATTGTGTTGACGTTGGGCTTCATTTGCAAAGTCAATGACGGTTTGTTGGTCTCGCTCTTCCTCTTGAAGAAATATACCCCAAGTGTATCTTGAATAATCATCCACAATCACCAAGAAATACTTTCTACTCCTAAGAGTATAAAAGGATGGAGGCCCAAAGAGATCCATATGAAGGAGCTCCAAAGGCCTCTTCGAGTAGATGATAGTCGTGGGAGGGTGAGCCTTCTCATGTAGCTTTCCTTCGATGCAAGCACTGCAAGCACGATCTTTAGCAAAACTAACATTTGTTAGTACATAGACATGGTCCCCCTTGAGAAGACTTTGCAAAGATCTCATATTGACGTGGTCTAGACGGCGATGCCAAAGCCATCCCACGTCAACTTTAGCCATTAGGCATGTCGCGGTCTTAGTGGGTCGCTCCAAAAAGTTAATCACATAGAGACCGTTCTCGACATGCCAAACAAAGGCTACTTTAAGAGTCTTGCTCCACAAGAGGGCCACGGTATCAATATCAAAGAAAGTGGCAAAGCCCATGAGTGCAAGTTGACGAACGGAAAGTAAATTGTATGCAAGGGACTCAACAAGCATGACCTTCTCGATCGTGAGATCATGAGAAATGACAACCTTGCCAAGCCCCAATACCATGGAGGACGAGGCATCACCCCACTCGACATTGGTGGGCATAGATGGAGTCTTGTGAACATCCACCACCAAGTCCTTGCTTTCGGTCATATGATTAGTGGCTCCACTATCGACCAACCATGACCCCCCACCGGAAGCAAACACCTACAAGAGATCAATGCTTGGTTTTAGGTACCCATTTAGTAATGGGTCCTTTAATGTTGGTAATGAGGGTCTTAGGAACCCAAATAGACCATTCAATGTACTCATAAGGAGAGTGATACGTCCATTTTGCATCATGCTTTTATATCGATATTTATTGCATTATGGACTGTTATTTCACTTTATGTCACAATACTTATGGCTATTCTCTCTTATTTTACAAGGTTTACGTAAGGAGGGAGAATGCCGGCAGCTGGAATTCTGGGATGGAAAAGGAGCAAATATTAGAGACCTATTCTGCGCAACTCCAAAAGTCCTGAAACTCCACAGAACATCTTAAAATAAATAAAGAAAAATCCTCGCCAAAGATGAAGGCCAGGGGGGCCACACCCTGCTCACGAGGGTGGGGGCGCCCCCTAGGGCGCACCCCCTACCTCGTAGGCCCCCTGGTGGCTCTCCGACGTCCATCTTCCCCTATATGAAGTCTTTCGATGAGAAAAAAAGAGCAGGAACTTTTCAGGACGAGACTCCGCCGCCACGAGGCGGAACCTTGGCGGAACCAATCTAGAGCTCCCGCAGAGCTGTTCTGCCGGGGAAACTTCCCTCCGGGAGGGGGAAATCATCACCATCGTCATCACCAACGCTCCTCTCATCGGGAGAGGGCAATCTCCATCAACATCTTCACCAGCACCATCTCATCTCCAAACCCTAGTTCATCTCTTGTATCCAATTCTTGTCTCAAAGTCCGGGATTGGTGCTAGTAGTGTTAATTACTCCTTGTAATTGATGCTAGTTGGTTTATTTGGTGGAAGATCATATGTTCAGATCCTATATGCATATTATTACCCCTCTGATTATGAACACGAATATGCTTTGTGAGTAATTACGTTTGTTCCTGAGGACAAGGGAGAAGTCTTGCTATTAGTAGTCATGTGAATTTGGTATTTGTTTGATATTTTGATAAGATGTATGTTGTCTAGCCTCTAGTGGTGTTATGTGAACGTCGACTACATAACACTTCACCATTATTTGGGCCTAGAGGAAGGCATTGGGAAGTAATAAGTAGATGATGGGTTTCTAGAGTGACAGAAGCTTAAACCCTAGTTTATGCGTTGCTTCGTAAGGGGCTGATTTGGATCCACATGTTTCATGCTATGGTTAGGTTTACCTTAATACTTTTGTTGTAGTTGCAGATGCTTGCAATAGAGGTTAATCATAAGTGGGATGCTTGTTCAAGTAAGAACAACACCCAAGCACCGGTCCACCCACATATCAAATTATCAAAGTATCGAACGCGAATCATATGAACGTGATGAAAACTAGCTTGACGATATTCCCATGTGTCCTCGGGAGCGCTTTTCCTATTATAAGAGTTTTTTCCAGCTTGTCCTTTGTTACGAAAAGGATTGGGCCACCTTGCTGCACTTTATTTACTTTTGTTACTTGTTGCTCGTTACAATCTATCTTATCACAAAACTATCTGTTACCACTTATTTTAGTACTTGCAGAGAATACCTTGCTGAAAACCGCTTATCATTTCCTTCTGCTCCTCGTTGGGTTCGACACTCTTACTTATCGAAAGGACTACGATAGATCCCCTATACTTGTGGGTCATCAAGACTCTTTTCTGGCGCCGTTGCCGGGGAGTGTAGCGCCTTTGGTAGGTGGAATTTGGTAAGGAAAAATTTATATAGTGTGCTGAAATTTACTGTCACTTGTTACTATGGAAAGTAATTCTCTGAGGGGCTTGTTCGGGGTATCTTCACCCCGTCCAGTAGAGCAAAGAGTTGCTCCTCAACCTACTGAACCTATTGAAAATGAAACTCCTTTTGAATTTCCTTCGGGTATGATGGAAAAACTGCTAGCTAACCCTTTTACAGGAGATGGAACAAAGCATCCTGATGAGCACTTAATATATGTGGATGAAGTTTGTGGATTATTTAAGCTTGCAGGTATACCCGATGATGTTGCTAAGAAGAAGGTCTTCCCTTTATCTTTGAAGGGAGACGCATTGATATGGTATAGGCTATGTGATGATATGAGATCATGGGACTATAAAAGATTGAAGTTGGAATTTCATCAAAAGTATTACCCTATGCATCTTGTTCATCGTGATCGCAATTATATATATAATTTCTGGCCTCGCGAAGGAGAAAGCATCGCTCAAGCTTGGGGGAGGCTTAAATCAATGTTATATTCATGCCCCAATCATGAGCTCTCAAGAGAAATGATTATTCAAAATTTATATGCTCGGCTTTCTGATAACAATCGCACCATGCTCGATACTTCTTGTGCTGGCTCTTTTATGATGAAGACTATTGAATTCAGATGGAATTTATTGGATAGAATTAAACGCAACTCTGAAGATTGGGACCTCGACGAAGGTAAGGAGTCAGGTATGACACCTAAGTTTGATTGTGTTAAATCTTTTATGGATACCGATATTTTCCGTAAGTTTAGCACTAAATATGGACTTGACTCTGAGATAGTAGCTTCTTTCTGTGAATCTTTTGCTACTTATGTTGATCTCCCTAAGGAGAAGTGGTTTAAATATCATCCTCCCATAGAAGTAAAAGTAGCTGCACCTATTAAAGTTGAAGAAAAGACTGTCACTTATAATGATCCTATTGTTCCTACTTCTTATATTGAGAAACCACCTTTCCCTGTTAGAATAAAGGATCATGCTAAAGCTTCAACTGTTGTTCGTAAAAGCAATATTAGAACTTATACACCTCCTAAGCAAGTTAAAGTAGAACCTAATATTGCTATTGTTAAAGATCTCTTGTCTGATAATATTGATGGGCATGTTATTCAGTTCGAAGGTGAAACTGCTAGAATTGCTAAACCTTGTGCTAAAGATAAACATAGACCTGTAGTAGGCGTGCCTGTTATTTCTGTTAAAACAGAAGATCATTGTTATCATGGCTTATGTGATATGGGTGCGAGTGCTAGTGTTATACCGCATACTTTATACGAAGAAATTAAGAATGAAATCGCACCTGCTGAGTTAGAAGGTATTGATGTCACAATTAAACTTGCCAATAGAGATACTATTTCACCAATTGGAATTGTTAGAGATGTTGAAGTCTTGTGTGGGAAAACTAAATATCCTGCTGATTTTCTTGTTCTTACTTCTCCGCAAGATAGCTTTTGTCCCATTATATTTGGTAGACCCTTCTTGAACACTGTTAATGCTAGGATAGATCATGAAAAGAATGTTGTTACTATTGGCTTGGATGATATGGTTCATGAGTTTAATTTCTCTAAATTTAGTAAACAACATCATGAGGAAGAATTACCTAGTAAGGATGAAATTATTGGTCTTGCTTCTATTGCCGTACCTCCTAGTGATCCTTTAGAACACTATTTGCTAGACCATGAAAATGATATGTTCATGAATGAAAGGAGGGAAATAGATGAAGTATTCTTTAAACAGGAACCTATTCTGCAACACAATTTGCCTGTTGAAATTTTAGGGGATCCTCCTCCACCCAAGGGTGATCCCGTGTTTGAGCTTAAACCTTTGCCTGATAATCTTAAATATGCTTATCTTGATGAAAAGAAGATATATCCTGTTATTATTAGTGCTAACCTTTCAGAGCATGAAGAAGAAAGATTATTGAAAACTCTGAAGAAGCATCGTGCTGCTATTGGATATACTCTTGATGATCTTAAGGGCATTAGTCCCACTCTATGTCAACATAAAATAAATTTGGAAGCAGATGCCAAACCAGTTCGTGATCCTCAACGACGTCTGAATCCTAAAATGAAAGAAGTGGTAAGAAAAGAAATACTAAAGCTTCTGGAGGCAGGTATAATCTATCCCGTTGCTGATAGTGAGTGGGTAAGTCCTGTCCATTGTGTCCCTAAGAAGGGAGGTATTACTGTTGTTCCTAATGATAAAGATGAATTGATTCCACAAAGAATTATCACATGTTATAGGATGGTAATTGATTTCCGCAAATTAAATAAAGCTACTAAGAAAGATCATTACCCCTTACCTTTTATTGATCAAATGCTAGAAAGATTATGCAAACATACACACTATTGCTTTCTAGATGGTTATTCTGGTTTCTCTCAAATACCTGTGTCGGCTAGAGATCAATCAAAGACTACTTTTACATGCCCTTTTGGTACTTTTGCTTATAGACGTATGCCTTTTGGTTTATGTAATGCACCTGCTACCTTTCAAAGATGCATGATGGCTATATTCTCTGACTTTTGTGAAAAGATTTGTGAGGTTTTCATGGACGACTTTTCCGTCTATGGTTCCTCTTTTGATGATTGCTTGAGCAATCTTGATCGAGTTTTGCAGAGATGTGAAGAAACTAATCTTGTCTTGAATTGGGAAAAGTGCCACTTTATGGTTAATGAAGGTATTGTCTTGGGGCACAAAGTTTCTGAAAGAGGTATTGAAGTTGATAAAGCCAAGGTTGATGCTATTGAAAAGATGCCATGTCTCAAGGACATCAAAGGTATAAGAAGTTTCCTTGGTCATGCTGGATTTTATAGGAGGTTCATTAAGGACTTCTCAAAAATTTCTCGGCCTCTGACTAATTTATTGCAAAAAGATATACCATTTGTCTTTGATGATGATTGTGTAGAAGCATTTGAAATACTTAAGAAAGCATTAGTCTCTGCACCTGTTGTTCAGGCCACCTGATTGGAATTTACCCTTTGAAATTATGTGTGATGCTAGTGATTATGCTGTAGGTGCTGTTCTAGGGCAAAGAGTTGATAAGAAATTAAATGTTATTCATTATGCTAGTAAGACTCTAGAAAATGCTCAAAGAAATTATGCTACTACTGAAAAAGAGCTTTTAGCAGTTGTATTTGCTTGTGATAAGTTCAGATCTTATATTGTTGATTCTAAAGTAACTATTCACACTGATCATGCTGCTATTAAATATCTTATGGAAAAGAAAGATGCTAAACCTAGACTTATTAGATGGGTTCTCTTGCTACAAGAATTTGATTTGCATATTGTTGATAGAAAGGGAGCTGAGAACCCCGTTGCAGACAACTTGTCTAGGTTAGAGAATGTTCTTGATGACCCACTACCTATTAATGATAGCTTTCCTGATGAACAATTAAATGTTATAAGTACTTCTCGTAGTACTCCATGGTATGCTGATTATGCTAATTATATTGTTGCTAAATTTATACCACCTAGCTTCACATACCAGCAAAAGAAAAAGTTTTTCTACGATTTAAGACATTACTTTTGGGATGACCCACATCTTTATAAAGAAGGAGTAGATGGTGTTATTAGACGTTGTGTACCTGAGCATGAACAGGAACAGATCCTACGCAAGTGTCATTCCGAGTCTTATGGAGGACACCACACTAGAGATAGAACTGCACATAAGGTATTGCAATCTGGTTTTTATTGGCCTACTCTCTTCAAGGATGCCCATAAGTTTGTCTTGTCTTGTGATGAATGTCAAAGAATTGGTAATATTAGTAGACGTCAAGAAATGCCTATGAATTATTCTCTTGTTATTGAACCGTTTGATGTTTGGGGCTTTGATTATATGGGACCTTTTCCTGCCTCTAATGGATACACACATATTCTAGTTGATGCTGATTATGTTACTAAGTGGGTAGAAGCTATTCCAACTAGTAGTGCTGATCATAACACTTCTATTAAAATGCTTAAAGAAGTTATTTTTCCGAGGTTTGGAGTCCCTAGATATTTAATGACTGATGGTGGTTCACACTTTATTCATGGTGATTTCCGTAAAATGCTTGCTAAATATGATGTTAAACATAAAATTGCATCTCCTTATCACCCTCAGTCCAGTGGTCAAGTAGAGTTGAGCAATAGAGAGCTCAAATTAATTTTGCAAAAGACTGTTAATAGGTCTAGAAAGAATTGGTCCAAGAAACTTGATGATGCATTATGGGCTTATAGAACTACATATAAAAATCCTATGGGTATGTCTCCGTATAAAATGGTTTATGGAAAAGCATGTCACTTACCTCTCAAACTAGAACATAAGGTGTATTGGGCTATTAAAGAGCTCAACTATGATTTTAAACTTGCCAGTGAGAAGAGGTTATTTGATATTAGCTCACTTGATGAATGGAGAACCCAAGCTTATGAAACTGCCAAGTTGTTTAAAGAAAAAGTTAAAAGATAGCATGACAAAAGGATACAAAAGCGTGAGTTTAATGTAGGTGATTATGTATTGCTATACAACTCTTGTTTAACATTTTTTGCAGGAAAACTTCTCTCTAAATGGGAAGGCCCCTATGTTATCGAAGAGGTCTATCGTTCCGGTGCCATAAAAATCAACAACTTCGAAGGCACAAACCCAAAGGTGGTAAACGGTCAAAGAATCAAACATTATATCTCAGGTAATCCCATAAATGTTGAAACCAATATTATTGAAACCGTAACCCTGGAGGAATACATAAGGGACACCTTCCGAAACGTTTCAGACTCCGAAAAGGAATAGGTATGTGGTACGGTAAGTAAACCGACTCCAAAACAATTTTTAAGGCAATATTTCTTCGTTTTGGAATATTTGGAAAAATAGAAAAATGAGTAGCAGTCCGGGAAGGACACGAGGGCCCCACGAGGGTGGTGGGAGCGCCCCCCTACCTCGTGAGGACCTCGTGTGCCTTCCGGACTCCATTTTCTTGCACGTTACGTATTTTGGTCGGTAAAAATTCATTATATATTCTCCCGAAGGTTTTGACTCCCGTATCACGCAAATTTTCTCTGTTTTTGTTTTCGAGCTGTTGCTGCTGCAGATTAGAACAAGATGTCTTCTCAAGAGTCAATCAGGGAGAGCCGGGTATCTAATCCGGCAGCAGAAGCAAGGACAAACAGCGACGCTGACCACTTTGGGCCAGCAACGGAGGAAGAGATGGAGGCTGACTTGATGAGAGTAGATGCCATGGAGGATGAAGAAGTCACCTCTCGCCTCCGAGTTGGGTTCACGATGGGGGAACTACATAGCTCAGCTATTCCAAATTCAGTTATCCCTTCTAATGTTAGATTTCTTTCTTATGAAAATATGAAGAGGTGTGTCACTTGTTCTCCCGCAGCTATGCAACACCCTTGGGTGCAAGGAGCTTTAGCTGTCACAGGAAAGCTTCGTAAGGAAATAATGGACCTCAAACAACAAGTCAACAAGCTCGAGGAGGAGAACCGCATCCTGAGGGGAATAATTGCCAAGAATATTACACCGACAACAAAGAAGGAGATATAATCACATGGGTATGGGCACTCCCCTTGGCAATTGCCAAGCTTGGGGGAGGTGCCCCAGTATCGTATCACCATCACAACTCCTGTCTTTATCGTTTTTTAGTTCGATCCTATTAGTAGTATCTTGATCTAGTAGAATAAAGTTTATGGCATGATCTAGTTTTGAGTTTTGCTTTATGATCTCTCTTTGTAATCGAGTCCGTGAGCTATATATAATAAAGATTGGTGTTGAGTCAAGGGCTTGATTATTTTGCCATGATCTTGGGTGAATAAAAGAAAATAGAAAAAGAATAAAAAGAAACAAAAAGTTCATATTGATCTTATTGAGAGTAATGACTTCACATAGAAAGAGTATGATGACTAAAAGTTGTTGGGAGTTGGCAGACATAGCTTTGGTCATTGTTGCAATTAATAGGAAGTAATAAGGAAAGAGAGGTTTTCACATATAGATATATTATCATTGACATCTTTTATGATTGGGAGCACTCATTAAAATATGACATGCTAAAGAGTTGATGTTGGACAAGGAAGACAATGTAATGAGTTATGCCTTTCTTATATCTGAGATAAAGTATGTTGTCATGGATCCTCTAACTTGTTGAGCTTGCCTTTCCCCCTCATGCTAGCCAAATTCTCAGCACTAAGTAGAAATACTACTTGTGCTTCCAAAATCCCTAAACCAATTTTTCCATGAGAGTCCACCATATCTACCTATGGATTGAGTAAGATCCTTCAAGTAAGTTGTCATCGGTGCAAAGCAATAAAAATTGCTCTAAACATGTATGATTGATTGGTGTGGGAGAAATAAGCTTTATACGATCTTGTGATGTGGAAGTAACAAAAGCGATGGACTGCATAATAAAGGTTCATATCACAAGGGGCAATATAAAGTGACGTTCTTTCGCATTGAGATTTTGTGCATCCAACCATAAAAGCGCATGGCAACCTCTGCTTCCCTCTGCGAAGGGCCTATCCTTTATTATTATCTTCTACCTTATACAAGAGTCATAGTGATCTTCACCTTTTCTTTTTCATTTTATCCTTTGGCAAGCTCAGCATGTTGGAAAGAACATGATATATATATATATATATATATATATATATATATATCTAATTGGATGTAGGGGAGCATGAACCATTATTGTTGACATTACCCTTGAGGTAAAAGGTTGTGGGGCAAAACTATAAGCCCCTATCTTTCTCTGTGTCCGATTAAAACTCTGTAACCACAAGTATTGCGTGAGTGTTAGCAATTATGGAGGACTAAATGATAGTTGAGTATGTGGACCTGCTTTTTAGCTCTGACATAGACTCTTTCCGATGTTATGATAAATTGCAATTGCTTCAATGACTGAGATTATAGTTTGTCGGATCCCAATAAGGTTTATGATTTATACTTTTGCATTGTGAATAGATCATCACTTGAACATAAGTAATCATATGACAAAATCTATATATGTTGCTGGTCTGAGAATAATCATGATGCCTTCATGTCCGTATTTTATTTTTATCGACGCCTCTACCTCTAAACATGAGGACATATTTATTGTTATCGGCTTTTCGCTTGAGGACAAGTGAGGTCTAACCTTGGGGGAGTTGATATGACCATTTTGCATCATGCTTTTATATCGATATTTATTGCATTATGGACTGTTATTTCACTTTATGTCACAATACTTATGGCTATTCTCTCTTATTTTACAAGGTTTACATAAGGAGGGAGAATGCCGGCAGCTGGAATTCTAGGCTGGAAAAGGAGAAAATATTAGAGACCTATTCTGCGCAACTCCAAAAGTCCTGAAACTCCACGGAACATCTTAAAATAAATAAAGAAAAATCCTCGCCAAAGATGAAGGCCAGGGGGCCCACGCCCTGCTCACGAGGGTGGGGGCGCCCCCCCTAGGGCGCGCCCCCCTACCTCGTGGGCCCCCTGGTGGCTCTCCGACGTCCATCTTCTCCTATATGAAGTCTTTCGATGAGAAAAAAAGAAGCAGGAACTTTTCGGGACGAGACTCCGCCGCCACGAGGCGGAACCTTGGCAGAACCAATCTAGAGCTCCGGCAGAGCTGTTCTGCCGGGGAAACTTCCCTCCGGGAGGGGGAAATCATCACCATCGTCGTCACCAATGCTCCTCTCATCGGGAGAGGGCAATCTCCATCAACATCTTCACCAACACCATCTCATCTCCAAACCCTAGTTCATCTCTTGTATCCAATTCTTATCTCAAAGTCCGGGATTGGTGCTAGTAGGTTGCTAGTAGTGTTAATTACTCCTTGTAATTGATGCTAGTTGGTTTATTTGGTGGAAGATCATATGTTCAGATCCTATATGCATATTATTACCCCTTTGATTATGAACATGAATATGCTTTGTGAGTAATTATGTTTGTTCCTGAGGACAAGGGAGAAGTCTTGCTATTAGTAGTCATGTGAATTTGGTATTAGTTTGATATTTTGATAAGATGTATGTTGTCTAGCCTCTAGTGGTGTCATGTGAACGTCGACTACATAACACTTCACCATTATTTGGGCCTAGAGGAAGGCATTGGGAAGTAATAAGTAGATGATGGGTTGCTAGAGTGACAGAAGGTTAAACCCTAGTTTATGCGTTGCTTCATAAGGGGCTGATTTGGATCCACATGTTTCATGCTATGGTTAGGTTTACCTTAATACTTTTGTTGTAGTTGCGGATGCTTGCAATAGAGGTTAATCATAAGTGGGATGCTTGTTCAAGTAAGAACAGCACCCAAGCACCGGTCCACCCACATATCAAATTATCAAAGTATCGAACGCGAATCATATGAACGTGACGAAAACTAGCTTGACGATATTCCCATGTGTCCTCGGGAGCACTTTTCCTATTATAGGAGTTTGTTCCGGCTTGTCCTTTGTTACAAAAAGGATTGGGCCACCTTGCTGCACTTTATTTACTTTTGTTACTTGTTGCTCGTTACAATCTATCTTATCACAAAACTATCTATTACCACTTATTTCAGTACTTGCAGAGAATACCTTGCTGAAAACCACTTATCATTTCCTTCTGCTCCTCGTTGGGTTCGACACTCTTACTTATCGAAAGGACTATGATAGATCCCCTATACTTGTGGGTCATCAGAGAGCCAACAAATTTGGCATAAACATGTCCATCACTAGCACGGCACAACACATAAGAAGGGTTAAAGTCGCCGGCTTGGTTGGAAAGGGAAGTGTTGCCCTTCTTGGCATCACCACCCTTCCTGGTGTTCTTCTTCTTCTCCTTAGTAGCACCCTCTCCCTCCTTCACAAAGGTTTGCTTGAGAGGGGGAGGTCGTTTTGTCTTGTCATTCTTCTTCTTGTTCTTGGACTCGGGTGCGTACCCAATCCCTTCCTTGGCCACAACTCCCTTTTGATTGCTCAAAAGGACGTTGAGGTTTTTCTCGCCTTGTATGCAAGAAACAAGGCCTTTCTCAAGTTGCTCCTTCAACTTAGCATTCTCCTCAACAAGATGCACATGCTCACAACATGGGTTAGTAGCATTTGCATTATCAATTAACACCATATGAGGAAATGTGGCTTTCTCCTTGGTTAGCTTTA
Organism: Triticum aestivum; assembly: GCF_018294505.1. Taxonomy (NCBI): domain Eukaryota; kingdom Viridiplantae; phylum Streptophyta; class Magnoliopsida; order Poales; family Poaceae; genus Triticum; species Triticum aestivum. The sequence continues at coordinate 557,481,408 of NC_057803.1, read as the reverse complement.
CTTTAAGTTGATCATGAGACTCTTTGAGGCTAGCATGAGTACCCTTCAAGACCTTGTGAGCCTTGTCAAGTATGTCAAACTCTTCTTGGAGTCTAGCAAGATCAACCCCAAGCTTGGCCTTATTGGAGTTTAGCACACGAGAAACAACAATGACATGATCAAGATCTTTCTTTAACTTAGCGTGATCATCGTTGTGTGACTCCTCAAGAGCCAAACGAAGACCACGCTCTTTCTCAAGAGCATTGGAGAGATCCGAAATCTCATTGGCATATTCACGACTATGCCGCTCCATCTTAGAGATGGTATCTTCGTAAGCTTCGATCATGTCATTGGCTTCACCAAGTTGTTCCAAGAGAGCAACGAAGTGCTTCTTGGATTTACCCTTGAGTTTGGCCATAAAGGACTCAAACTCATTCTCCTCCACATTAGGTCCATCATGTTCATCAATGCAATCCGTCAAATAAGGATTATTAATGATGGTAGTTTTGATGTTGGGGGTTACCTTGTTGGTGGCTTTAGCCATGGGGCACTTGGCGGTGATGCTCTCATTGGGTGAGTCGAAGAGTGACACTCATGGAGTTGTCGCAATGGCAACGGAGGCCATGGCAACCAACTCATCCTCATCCTCATCATCATCCTCATTGTACTCTTCTTGTACCACCAATGCTTTGGGAGGAGTCTTCTTGGTGAAGTTGCTCTTGTTTGGGAAAGACTTGGCTTTGTCCTTTCGGATGAGCTTGCCACCATTGTCTCCCCTATTCTCATACGGGCACTCCGCAACAAAATGGCTCACATTGCCACAATTATAGCAAGTCCTCACACGTTGCTTGCCCTTTGTGCCACTTGAGTTGTTCTTGTTGAAGTTGGGCCTTTAGTTTTTCTTGCTCAAAAATTGCCTTGAGGCAAGAGCCATGTGTTCATGATAGGCATACTTTGTATCTTCGGGGTTGCCCTCCTCTTCTTCTTCTTCGTCCTCTTCTTCCACACTAACATTGGCCTTTAATGCAAGGTTGGGCTTCTTTGCTCTTTGAGAACGTAGCACCGCATTGTCGGCCGTCTTGTCCAAGATGCACATGGCCACAAACTCATCCAACACTTCACTTGAGGACAAAGTGTGGAAGTTCGGCCTTTGATGAATGATGGAGGACATGGCCTTGTGGTAAGGCATCATTGCCTTGAGGAATTTGCGCTTGATCCAATTGTCATATGTGTCCTTGCTCCCATGATCTCGGACTGAGACCGCGAGTTTGGTTACTCTCCGATAAACCTCACGAGGTTCTTCATCTTCTTTCATTGCAAACTCATCGGCTTCATCTTGCACTACTTCATAGTTGGAGTGTTGAATGCTTGCGCTTCCCCGATAGAGGGAGACAACACAAAGCCATGCATCTTTGGCCAAGGCGAAGGGCCGAAGATGAGGGAGATCTTCGGGTGGAACTGCATCTTGGATGATGAAGAGAGCATTCTCATTGAATTGATTATCCGCGGCTTCTCTAGGGGTGAAGTTGCTTGGATCATGCGGATAGAACCCTTCTTAAATGATTCTCCAAAGATTAGTATTCACATGATTTAAATGACGCTTAAAGCAATAAACCCAAGAATCAAAGTCCTCATTTTTCACAATCTTAGGGGGAGGACCGGCATGATTCAAATGAGTAGAGGGAATCGGTCCACCATAAACAAGTGGAGGTTCCACATGGGCAAAGATGCCGGTGCCATTCTTACCGCTAGAAGAAGGAGCTTTTTCACTAGTAGCATCCCCCTTGTCGAAGTTAGCACCCGTCACCTTGTTAGTGGGATCACCCACTTTCAACGGTGCGGTGGATAGTTTAAGCCCTTCAATGAATTTAGTAAACATGCTTTCAACCACTGTCGTCATGGAGGTTTTCAATGTCTCCAAGGCCACATTGAATTCCTCACAAGAGACCGAGGTTCCCCCATCTCCCGTAGACGAGACCGGATTCACACCGGAGTGCTCCTCCACACCGTCTACAACGTCAACCATACTCTTCGGATGGCAAAGTCCTTAAAAAGAGACGAGGCTCTGATACCAATTGAAAGGGTCAATATAGTTGACTAGAGGGGGGGTGAATAGGCAACTAACAATTTTTAGCTTTTCTTTACCAAATTAAACTTTGCATCAAAGTAGGTTGTCTAGATGTGCAACTAGGTGAGCAACCTATATGATGCAACAACAACACGCACACAAGCAAGCAAGGGAAGTAACACAAATAAGCTTGCACAAGTAAAGGTACGAGATAATCAAGAGTGGAGCCGGTGAAGACGAGGATGTGTTACTGAAGTTCCTTCCTTTTGAGGGGAAGTACGTCTCCGTTGGAGCGTTGTGGAGGCACAATGCTCCCCAAGAAGCCACTAGGGCCACCGTATTCTCCTCACGCCCTCACACAATGCGAGATGCTATGATTTCACTATTGGTGCCCTTGGAGGCGGTGACTGTACATTTACAAACAAGGTTGAGGCAATCTCCACAACTTAATCGGAGGCTCCCAACAACACCATGAAGCTTCACCACAATGGACTATGGCTCCGTGGTGACCTCAACCGTCTAGGGTGCTCAAACACCCAAGAGTAACAAGATCCGCTAGGGATTAGTGGGGGAATCAAATTTCTCTTGGTGGAAGTGTAGATCGGGGCCTTCTCAACCAATCTCGAGCAAATCAACAAGTTTGATTGGCTAGGGAGAGAGATCGGGTGAAAATGGAGCTCGGAGCATTAATGGAGCTTTGGGTGAAAGGTAAGTCAACGTTGAAGAAGAAGACCCCCTTTTATAGAGGGGGGAACAATCCAACCGTTACCCCCTAAAACAGCCCCGCAGAGGGCGGTACTACCGCAGGGGGCAGCAGTACCACCGCTGGGACCAATGGTACTACCGCTCCCCCTCGTGGTATTGCCGTGCAGTCTGGGAGGGCTGGCGTATGAGCAGGAGTTAGACCTAGTGCGGTACTGCCGCGGTGGTAGGGCGGTACTACCGCTCTCGAGCGTACTACCGCTTCTACTGCCGCTTCTTAGTGACGCACAATCCGATACGAGAGGCGATCCCCTCGAGTCGACGCGGTAGGAGCTCGGTACCGTAGCGGTACTGCGGCTGAGGACCCACATGCGGTACTACCGCTGGGTGCTACCTCTTGAGCACTTCGTTGGTTTTCCCCGAAGAGGAAGGGATGATGCAGCAAATTAGCGTAAGTATTTCCCTCAGTTTTTGAGAACCAAGGTATCAATCCAGTAGGAGGCTACGCGCGAGTCCCTCGTACCTGCACAAAACAAATAAATCCTCGCAACCAACGCAAATAGGGGTTTTCAATCCCTATAGGGCCACTTACGAGAGTGAGATCTGATAGATATGATAAGATAATATTTTTGGTATTTTTATGATAAAAGATGCAAAGTAAAATAAAGGTAAAGTAAATAGAAAAGGAAATAACTAAGTAGTAGGAGATTACTATGATGAAGATAGACCCGGGGGCCATAGGTTTCACTAGTGTGGCTTCTCTCGAGAGCATAAGTATTCTACGGTGGGTGAACAAATTACTGTTGAGCAATTGACAGAATTGAGCATAGTTATGAGAATATCTAGGTATGATCATGTATATAGGCATCACGTCCGAGACAAGTAGACCGACTCCTGCCTGCATCTACTACTATTACTCCACTCGTCGACCGCTATCCAGCATGCATCTAGAGTATTAAGTTAAAAACAGAGTAACGCCTTAAGCAAGATGACATGATGTAGATGGATAGGCTCATGCAATATGAAGAAAACCCCATCTTGTTATCCTCGATGGCAACGATACAATGAAGGAAATATGCCCTAGAGGCAATAATAAAGTTATTATTTATTTCCTTATATTATGATAAATGTTTATTATTCATTCTAGAATTGTATTAACCGGAAACATAATACATGTGTGAATACATAGACAAACAGAGTGTCACTAGTATGCCTCTACTTGACTAGCTCGTTGATCAAAGATGCTTATGTTTCCTAACCATAGACATGAGTTGTCATTTGATTAAACGGGATCACATCATTAGGAGAATGATGTGATTGACTTGACCCATTCCGTTAGCATAGCACTTGATTGTTTAGTATGTTACTATTGCTTTCTTCATGACTTATACATGTTCCTATGACTATGAGATTATGCAACTCCCGTTTGCCGGAGGAACACTTTGTGTGCTACCAAACGTCACAACGTAACTGGGTGGTTATAAAGGAGCTCTACAGGTGTCTCCAAAGGTACATGTTGGGTTGGCGTATTTCGAGATTAGGATTTGTCACTCCGATTGTCGGAGACGTATCTCTGGGCCCTCTCGGTAATGCACATCACATAAGCCTTGCAAGCATTGCAACTAATGAGTTAGTTGTGAGATGATGTATTACGGAACGAGTAAAGAGACTTGCCGGTAACGAGATTGAGCTAGGTATTAAGATACCGACGATCGAATCCCGGGCAAGTAACATACCGATGACAAAGGGAACACCGTATGTTGTTATGCCGTCTGACCGATAAAGATCTTCGTAGAATATGTGGGAGCCAATATGAGCATCCAGGTTCCGCTATTGGTTATTGACCGGAGACATGTCTCGGTCATGTCTACATTGTTCTCGAACCCGTAGGGTCCGCACGCTTAAGGTTTCGATGATAGTTATATTATGAGTTTATAAGTTTTGATGTACCGAAGGAGTTCGGAGTCCCGGATGAGATCGGGGACATGACGAGGAGTCTCGAAATGGTTGATACGTAAAGATCGATATATTGGACGACTATATTCGGAATCGGAAAGGTTCCGAGTGATTCGGGTATTTTCGGAGGTACCGGGGAGTTACGGGAATACGAGGAAGAAGCAATGGGCCTTAATGGGCCTTAGTGGGAAGGACCAGGAGGTGGCGCACGCCCCTCCCAAGCCTAGTCCGAATTGGACAAGGGGTTTGGGGCGCGGCCCCTCTCTCCCTTCCTTCCCCTCTTCACCCCTTTCCCCCCTTCTCCTAGTTGGACTAGGAAAGGAGGAAACCTACTCCAACTAGGAGTAGGAATCCTACTCCCCTGGCGCGCCCCTCCTAGGACCGGCCTCCTCCCCCCTTGCTCCTTTATATACGGGGGCAGGGGGCACCTCTAGACACACAAGTTGATCTCCAAGATCGTTCTCTTAGCCGTGTGCGGTGCCCCCTTCCACCATAGTCCTCGATAATATTGTAGTGGTGCTTAGGCGAAGCCCTGCGACAGTAGAACATCAAGATCGTCACCACGCCGTCGTGCTGACGGAACTCTTCCCCGACACTTTGCTGGATCGGAGTCTGGGGATCGTCATCGAGCTGAACGTGTGCTAGAACTCGGAGGTGCCGTAGTTTCGGTGCTTGATCGGTCGGGCCGTGAAGACGTACGACTACATCAACCGCGTTGTGCTAACGCTTTCGCTATCGGTCTACGAGGGTACATAGACAACACTCTCCCCTCTTGTTGCTATGCATCACCATGATCTTGCGTGTGCGTAGGATTTTTTTTGAAATTACTATGTTCCCCAACAGTGGCATCCGAGCCTAGGTTTTATGTGTTGATGTTATATGCACGAGTAGAACATAAGTGAGTTGTGGGCGATATAAGTCATACTGCTTACCAGCATGTCATACTTTGGTTCGGCCGTATTGTTGGATGAAGCGGCCCGGACCGACATTACGCGTACGCTTACGCGAGACTGGTTCTACCGACGTGCTTTGCACACAGGTGGCTGGCGGGTGTCAGTTTCTCCAACTTTAGTTGAACCGAGTATGGCTACGCCCGGTCCTTGCGAAGGTTAAAACAGCACCAACTTGACAAACTATCGTTGTGGTTTTGATGCGTAGGTAAGATTGGTTCTTGCTTAAGCCCGTACCAGCCACGTAAAACTTGAAACAACAAAGTAGAGGATGTCTAGCTTGTTTTTGCAGGGCATGTTGTGATGTGATATGGTCAAGACATGATGCTAAATTTTATTGTATGAGATGATCATGTTTTGTAGCCGAGTTATCGGCAACTGGCAGGAGCCATATGGTTGTCGCTTTATTGTATGCAATGCAATTGCGCTGTAATGCTTTACTTTATCACTAAGCGGTAGCGATAGTCATGGAAGCATAAGATTGGCGAGACGACAACGATGCTACGATGATGATCAAGGTGTCGCGCCGGTGACGATGGTGATCATGACGGTGCTTCGAAGATGGAGATCACAAGCACAAGATGATGATGGCTATATCATATCACTTATATTGATTGCATGTGATGTTTATCTTTTATGCATCTTATCTTGCTTTGATTGACGGTAGCATTTTAAGATGATCTCTCACTAATTATCAAGAAGTGTTCTCCCTGAGTATGCACCGTTGCAAAAGTTCTTCGTGCTGAGACACCACGTGATGATCGGGTGTGATAGGCTCTACGTTCAAATACAATGGGTGCAAAACAGTTGCACACGCAGAATACTCAGGTTATACTTGACGAGCCAAGCATATACAGATATGGCCTCGGAACACGGAGACCGAAAAGTCGAGCATGAATCATATAGTAGATATGATCAACATAGTGATGTTCACCATTGAAACTACTCCATCTCACGTGATGATCGGACATGGTTTAGTTGATTTGGATCACGTGATCACTTAGAGGATTAGAGGGATGTCTATCTAAGTGGGAGTTCTTAAGTAATATGATTAATTGAACTTTAATTTATCATGAACTTAGTCCTGGTAGTATTAGCATATCTATGTTGTAGATCAATAGCTCGCGTTGTTGCTTTCATATTTTTATTTTGATATGTTCCTAGAGAAAATTGTGTTGAAATATGTTAGTAGCAATGATGCGGATTGGACCCGTGATTTGAGGTTTATCCTCATTGCTGCACAGAAGAATTATGTCCTTGATGCACCGCTAGGTGACAGACCTATTGCAGGAGCAGATGTAGACGTTATGAATGTTTGGCTAGCTCAATATGATGACTACTTGATAGTTTAGTGCACCATGCTTAATGGCTTAGAATCGGGACTTCAAAGACATTTTGAACGTCATGGATCATATGAGATGTTCTAGGAGTTGTAGTTAATATTTCAAGCAAATACCCGAGTTGAGAGATATGAAGTCTCCAACAAGTTCTATAGCTAAAAGATGGAGGAGAATCGCTCAACTAGTGAGCATGTGCTCAGATTGTCTGGGTACTACAATTGCTTGAATCAAGTGGGAGTTAATCTTCCAGATAAAATAGTGGTTGACAGAATTCTCTAGTCACCATCACCAAGTTAGTAGAACTTCGTGATGAACTATGATATGCAACGGATAACAGAAACGATTCCCAAGCTCTTCGTAATACTGAAATTGACGAAGGTAGAAATCAAGAAAAACATCAAGTGTTGATGGTAGACAAGACCACTAGTTTCAAGAAAAGGGCAGAGGGAAGAAGGGGAACTTCAAGAAGAACAGCAAGCAAGTTGCTGCTCAAGTGAAGAAGACCAAGTCTGGTCCTAAGCCTCAGACTAAGTGCTTCTACTGCAAAGGGACTGGTCACTGGAAGCGGAACTGCCCCAAGTATTTGGCGGATAAGAAGGATGGCAAAGTGAACAAAGGTATATTTGATATACAGATTCTTGATGTGTATTTTACTAGTGTTCGTAGCAACCCCTCAGTATTTGATACTGGTTCAGTTACTAAGAATAGTAACTCGAAACGGGAGTTGCAGAATGAACAGAGACTAGTTAAGGGTGAAGTGACGATGTGTATTGTAAATGGTTCCAAGATTGTTATGATCATCATCGCACACTCCCTATACTTTCGGGATTAGTGTTAAACCTAAAATAAATGTTATTTAGTGTTTGCATTGAGCATGAATATGATTTGATCATGTTTATTGCAATACGGTTATTCATTTAAGTAAGAGAATAAATTGTTGTTCTGTTTACATGAATAAAACCCTATATGGTTACACACCCAATGAAAATGGTTCATTGGATCTCGATCGTAGTGATACACATATTCATAATATTGAAACCAAAAGATGCAAAGTTAATAATGATAGTGCAACTTACTTGTGGCATTGCCGTTTAGGTCATATTGGTGTAAAGCGCATGAAGAAACTCCATGCTGATGGGCTTTTGGAATCACTTGATTATGAATCATTTGATGCTTGCGAACCATGCCTCATGGGCAAGATGACTAAGACTCCATTCTCCGGAACAATGGAGCGAGCAACATATTTGTTGGAAATCATACATACTGATGTATGTGGTCCGATGAATATTGAGGCTCGCGGCAGGTATCATTATTTTATGATCTTCACAGATGATTTAAGCAGATATGAGTATATCTACTTGATGAAACACAAGTCTGAAACATTTGAAAAGTTCAAAGAATTTCAGAGTGAAGTGGAGAATCATCGTAACAAAAATAAAAATTTCTACGATATGATCGCAGAAGTAAAATATTTGAGTTACGAGTTTGGCCTTCAGTTAAAACAATGTGAAATAGTTTCACTACTCACGCCACCTGGAACACCACAGTGTAATGGTGTGTCCAAACGTCATAACCGTACTATTATTGGATATAGTGCAGTCTATGATGTTTCTATACCGATTAATCACTATAGTTTTGGGGTTATGCATTAGAGACAGCTGCATTCACATTAAAAAGGGCACCATCTAAATCCGTTGAGGCGACATCATATGAACTGTGGTTTGGCAAGAAACCAAAGTTGTCCTTTCTTAAAGTTTGAGGTTGCAATGCTTATGTGGAAAACTTTCAACCTGATAAGCTCAAACCCAAATCGGAGAAGTGCGTCTTCATAGGATACCCAAAATAAAATGTTGGGTACACCTTCTATCACAGATCTAAAGGCAAGTTATTCATTGCTGAGAATGGATCCTTTCTAGAGAAGGAGTTTCTCTCGAAAGAAGTGAGTGGGAGGAAAGTAGAACTTGATGAGGTAACTATACCTCCTCCCTTATTGGAAAGTAGTTCATCACAGAAATCTGTTTCTGTGACTCCTACACCAATTAGTGAGGAAGCTAATGATGATGATCATGTAACTTCAGATCAAGTTACTACCGAACCTCGTAGGTAAACCAGAGTGAGATCCGCACCAGAGTGGTACGGTAATCATGTTCTGGAGGTCATGTTACTTGACCACGGCGAACCTACGAACTATGAGGTAGCGATGATGAGCCCATATTCCACGAAATGGCTTGAGGCCATGAAATCTGAGATGAGATCCATGTATAAGAACAAAGTATGGACTTTGATTGACTTGCCCAAAGATCAGCGAGTCATTGAGATTAAATGGATCTTCAAGAGGAAGACGGACGTTGATAGTAGTGTTACTATCTACAAAGCTAGAATTGTCACAAAATGTTTTCGACAAGTTCAAGGTGTTGACTATGATGAGAGTTCTCACTTGTATCTATGCTTAAGTCTGTCCGAATCATGTTAGCAATTGCCGCATTTTATGAAATCAGGCAAATGGATAAACAAAACTGCATTCCTTAATGGATTTATTAAAGAAGAGTTGTATATGATACAACCAGAAGGTTTTGTCAATCCTAAAGGTGCTAACAAAATGTGCAAGCTCCAGCGATCCATCTATGGACTGGTGCAAGCATCTCGGAGTTGGAATATGCGCTTTGATAAGATGATCAAAGCATATAGTTTTATACAGACTTGCGATGAAGCCTGTATTTACAAGAAAGTGAGTGGGAGCACTACATCATTTCTGATAAGTATATGTGAGTGACATATTGTTGATAGGAAATAATGTAGAATTATTCTGCAAAGCATAAAGGAGTGTTTTGAAAGAAGTTTTTCAAAGAAAGACCTCGGTGAAGCTGCTTACATATTAAGCATCAAGATCTATAGAGATAGATCAAGACGCTTGATAAGTTTTTTCAATGAGTACATACCTTGACGATATTTTGAAGTGGTTCAAAAATGGAACAGTCAAAGAAAGAGTTCTTGGCTGTGTTACAAGGTGTGAAATTGAGTAAGACTCAAAGCCCGACCACGGAAGAAGATAGAAAGAGAATGAAAGTCATTCCCTATGCCTCAGCCATAGGTTCTATAAAGTATGCCATGCTATGTACCAGATCTATTGTATACCCTACACTATGTTAAGCAAGGGAGTACAATAGTGATCTAAGAGTAGATCACTGGACATCGGTCAAAATTATCCTTAGTGGAATAAGGAAATATTTCTCAATTATGGAGGTGACAAAGGTTCGTCGTAAAAAGTTACGTCGATGCAAGTTTTGACACAGATCTGGATGACTCTAAGTCTCGATCTAGATACATATTGAAAGTGGGAGCAATTAGCTAGAGTAGCTCCGTGCAGAGCATTGTAGACATAGAATTCGCAAAATACTTACGGATCTGTATGTGACAGACCCGTTGACTAAAATTATCTCACAAGCAAAACATGATCACACCTTAGTACTCTTTGGGTGTTAATCACATAAACGATGTGAACTAGATTTCTGACTCTAGTAAACCCTTTGGGTATAGGTCACATGACGATGTGAACTATGGGTGTTAATCACATGGTGATGTGAACTATTAATGTTGAATCACATGGCGATGTGAACTAGATTATTGACTCTAGTGCAAGTGGGAGACTTAAGGAAATATGCCCTAGAGGCAATAATAAAGTTATCATTTATTTCCTTATATTATGATAAGTCGGAGAGGTATCTCTGGGCCCTCTCGGTAATGCACATCACATAAGCCTTGCAAGCATTGCAACTAATGAGTTAGTTGTGAGATGATGTATTACGGAACGAGTAAAGAGACTTGCCGGTAACGAGATTGAACTAGGTATTAAGATACCAACGATCGAATCTCGGGCAAGTAACATACCGATGACAAAGGAAACACCGTATGTTGTCATGCGGTCTGACTGATAAAGATCTTCATAGAATATGTGGGAGCCAATATGAGCATCCATTCCGCTATTGGTTATTGACCGGAGACATGTCTCGGTCATGTCTACATTGTTCTCGAACCCGTAGGGTCCGCACGCTTAAGGTTTCGATGATAGTTATATTATGAGTTTATAAGTTTTGATGTACCGAAGGAGTTCGGAGTCCCGGATGAGATCGGGGACATGACGAGGAGTCTCGAAATGGTCGAGACGTAAAGATCGATACATTGGACGACTATATTCGAACATCGGAAAGGTTCCGAGTGATTCGGGTATTTTCGGAGGTACCGGGGAGTTACGGGAATATGAGGAAGAAGCAATGGGCCTTAATGGGCCTTAGTGGGAAGGACCAGGAAGTGGCGCGCGCCCCTCCCAAGCCCAGTTCAAATTGGACAAGGGGGTTGGGGCACGGCCCCTCTCTCCCTTCCTTCCCCTCTTCCCCCCTTTCCCCCCTTCTCCTAGTTGGACTAGGAAAGGAGGAAACCTACTCCAACTAGGAGTAGGAATCCTACTCCCCTGGCGCGCCCCTCCTAGGACCGGCCTCCTCCCCCTTGCTCCTTTATATACGGGGGCAGGGGGCACCTCTAGACACACAAGTTGATCTCCAAGATCGTTCTCTTAGCTGTGTGTGGTGCCCCCTTCCACCATAGTCCTCGATAATATTATAGTGGTGCTTAGGCGAAGCCCTGCAACAGTAGAACATCAAGATCGTCACCACGCCGTCGTGCTGACGGAACTCTTCCCCGACACTTTGCTGGATCGGAGTCCGGGGATCGTCATCGAGCTGAACGTGTGCTAGAACTCGGAGGTGCCGTAGTTTCGGTGCTTGATCGGTCGGGCCGTGAAGACGTACGACTACATCAACCGCATTGTGCTAACGCTTCCGCTATCGGTCTACGAGGGTACGTAGACAACACTCTCCCCTCTCGTTGCTATGCGTCACCATGATCTTGCGTGTGCGTAGGAAATTTTTTGAAATTACTACATTCCCCAACATACAATACGTGCCTTACTACCCTTACTGTCACCGAGAAAGGACACCGCAAGATTGAACCCAAAGCTAAGCACTTCTCCCATTGCAAGAAAGATCAATCTAGTAGGCCAAACCAAACTAATAATTTGAAGAGACTTGCAAAGATAACCAATCATACATAAAAGAATTCAGAGAAGATTCAAATATTATTCATAGATAGACTTGATCATAAACCCACAATTCATCGGTCTCAACAAACACACCGCAAAAAGAAGATTACATCGAATAGATCTCCACAAGAGAGGGGGAGAACATTGTATTGAGATCCAAAAAGAGAGAATAAGCCATTTAGCTATTAACTATGGACCCGTAGGTCTGAGGTAAACTACTCACACTTCATCGGAGAGGCTATGGTGTTGATGTAGAAGCCCTCCGTGATCGATGCCCCCTCCGGCGGAGCTCCGGAACAGGCCCCAAGATGGGATCTCGTGGATACAGAAAGTTACAGCGGTGGAATTAGGGTTTTGGCTCCGTATCTGATCGTTTGGGGGTACGCGGGTATATACAGGAGGAAGGAGTACGTCGGTGGAGCAATAGGGGGCCCACGAGGGTGAAGGGCGTGCCTGGGGGGGGGGGTAGGCGCGCCCCCTACCTCGTGGCTAGGGATGGCACCCACAGGGTTTGGGCATGGGTGGAGCCACCCCATACCCTTACCCATCCCATTTGAATTGACCCATCACCCGTACCCATACCCGCTAGTGGGTACAATTTTTTCCCATACCCGTTACCCGACAGGGTAAATGGATACCCGCGGGTAAAAATACCCATGTTTGAATAACATTAATTTGAGCATCATGTTATTATAAACAATAACATACAATCATATTTTATAAACAACAACACATAACAATAACAACATATCCTAAACAACAACAAATTCTATAAAAATCAACACTTTCTTGTAAACAACAACACAACAAAACATCAACACATAGTCATAAATAGTAGCACGTAGCACATAGTCATAAATTTTAAGTTGACAAACCCACAACAAAGTGTAGAGGTAATTGTCCATATTTGTTAGATTTTAGAAGTGTACATGGGTATGCGGGTATGGGTTATATAATCCCATACCCGTACTCGCTCTACCCGATGGGTTTGAGATTTTCCTATTTATATACCCATGGGTAATGTTTTGTCCCATACCCTTACCCTAGTAGGGTTTTTACCCGCTGGGTACGTGGGTAATGGGTACCCATTGCCATCCCTACTCGTGGCCTCCTATTTCTTTTCTTGATGTAGGGTCCAAGTCTCCCGGATCATAATCTTCCTAAAAATCACGTTCCCGAAGGTTTCATTCTGTTTGGACTCCGTTTGATATTCGTTTTCTTCAAAACCCTAAAACAGGCGAAAAAACATCAATTCTGGGCTGGGCCTCCAGTTAATAGGTTAGTCCCAAAAATAATATAGAAGTGGATAATAAAGCCCAATAATGTCCAAAACAGTAGATAATATAGCATGGAGCAATCAAAAATTATAGATACGTTGGAGACGTATCAAGCATCCCCAAGCTTAATTCCTACTCGTCCTCGAGTAGGTAAATGATAAAAACAGAATTTTTGATGCGGAGTGCTACTTGGCATAATTTTAATGTAATTTTTCTTAATTCTGGTATGAATATTCAGATCCGAAAGATTCAAGATAAAAGTTCATATTGACATAAAAATAATAATACTTCAAGCACACTAACAAAGCAATTATGTCTTCTCAAAATAACATGGCTAAAGAAAGTTATCCCTACAAAATCATATAGTCTGGCTATGCTCTATCTTCACCACACAAAATATTTAAATCATGCACAACCCCAATGACAAGCCAAACAATTGTTTCATACTTTTGACATTCTCAAAACTTTTTCAATTTTCACACAATACATGAGCGTGAGCCATGGATATAGCACTATAGGTGGAATAGAATGGTTGTTGTGGAAAAGACAAAAAGGGGAAGATAGTCTCGCATCAACTAGGCATATCAACGGGCTATGGAGATGCCCATCAATAGATATCAATGTGAGTGAGTAGGGATTGCCATGCAACGGATGCACTAGAGCTATAAGTATATGAAAGCTCAAAAAGAAACTAAGTGGGTGTGCATCCAACTTGCTTGCTCATGAAGACCTAGGGAAATTTGAGGAAGCTTGTCATTGAAATATACAAGCCAAGTTCTATAATGAAAGATTCCCACTAGTATATGAAAGTGATAACATGAGAGACTCTCTACTATGAAGATCATGGTGCTACTTTGAAGCACAAGTGTGGTAAAAGGATAGTAACATTGTCCCTTCTCTCTTTTTCTCTCATTTTTTTATTTGGGCCTTTTCTATTTTTTTCTCTTTTTTATGACCTCTTTTCTTTCTCCTTTTTTCGTTCGGAGTCTCATCCCGACTTGTGGGGGAATCATAGTCTCCATCATCCTTTCCTCACTGGGACAATGCTCTAATAATAATGATCATCACACTTTTATTTTTCTTACAACTCAATACTTAGAACAAAATATGACTCTATGTGAATGCCTCCGGCGGTGTACCGGGATATGCAATGACTCATGAGTGACATGTATGAAAGAATTATGAATGGTGGCTTTGCCACAAATACGATGTCGACTACATGATCATGCTAAGCAATATGACAATGATGGAGTGTGTCATAATAAACGGAACGGTGGAAAGTTGCATGGCAATATATCTCGGAATGGCTATGGAAATGCCATAATAGGTAGGTATGGTGGCATTTTTGAGGAAGGTATATGGTGGGTGTATGATACCGGCGAAAGGTGCGCGGTATTAGAGAGGCTAGCAAAGGTGGAAGGGTGAGAGTGCATATAATCCATGGACTCAACATTAGTCATAAAGAACTCATATACTTATTGCAAAAATCTACCAAGTTATCAAAGCAAAGTATTACACGCATGCTCCTAGGGGGATATATTGGTAGGAAAAGACCATCGCTCGTCCCCGACCGCCACTCATAAGGAAGACAATCAATAAATAAATCATGCTCCGACTTCATCACATAACGGTTCACCATACGTGCATGCTACGGGAATCACAAACTTCAACACAAGTATTTCTCAAATTCACAACTACTCAACTAGCATGACTTTAATATCACCATCTCTATATCTCAAAACAATTATCAAGTATCAAACTTATCATAGTATTCAACACACTCATAAGAAAGTTTTATTATTAATCTTGTATACCAAGCATATTAAGACTTTAAGAAAATTACCATGCTATTTAAGACTCTCAAAATTAATCTAAGTGAAGCATGAGAGATCAATAGTTTCTATAAAACAATTCCACCACCATGCTCTAAAAGATATAAGTGAAGTACTAGAGCAAAATTATATAACTCAAAAGATATAAGCGAAGCACATAGAGTATTCTAACAAATTCCAAATCATGTATGGCTCTCTCAAAAGGTGTGTACAGAAAGGATGATTGTGGTAAACTAACAAGCAAAGACTCAAATAATACAAGACGCTCCAAGTAAAACACATATCATGTGGTAAATAAAAATATAGCTCCAAGTAAAGTTACCGATAGAAGTAGACGAAAGAGGGGATGCCTTCCGGGGCATCCCCAAGCTTTGGCTTTTAGGTATCCTTAAATTATCTTGGGGGTGCCATGGGCATCCCAAAGCTTAGTCTCTTGCCACTCATTGTTACATAATCCATCAAATCTTTACCCAAAACTTGAAAACTTCACAACACAAAACTTAAAGTAGAAAATCTCGTGAGCTCCGTTAGCGAAAGAAAGTAAAAGATCACTTCAAGGTACTGCAATTAACTCATTATTTATTTATATTGGTGTTATACCTACTGTATTCCAACTTCTCTATGATTTAAAAACTATTTTGCTAGCCATAGATTCATCAAAATAAGCAAACAACACACGAAAAACAGAATCTGTCAAAAACAGAACAGTCTGTAGTAATATGTAGCTAGCGCAAGATCTGGAACCCCAAAAATTATAAAATAAATTTCTGGACGTGAGGAATTTATCTATTCATCATCTTCAAAAAGAATTAACTAAATAGCACTCTCCAAATAAAAATGACAGCAGTTCTCGTGAGCGCTAAAGTTTCTGTTTTTTACAGCAAGCTCAACAAGACTTTCCCCAAGTCTTCCCAATGGTTCTACTTGGCATAAATACTAATTAAACACAAAAAACACAACCAAAACAGAGGCTAGATAAATTATTTATTACTAAACAGGAGAAAAAAGCAAGGAATAAAAATAAAATTGGGTTGCCTCCCAACAAGCGCTATCGTTTAACGCCCCTAGCTAGGCATAACAAGCCAGAATAGATCTAGGTATTGCCATCTTTGGTAGGAAATCCATAAGTGTCTCTCATAATAGATTCATAAGGTAATTTAATCTTCTTTCTAGGAAAGTGTTCCATTCCTTTCCTTAATGGAAATTGGAATCTAATATTTCCTTCCTTCATATCAATAATTGCACCAATCGTTCTAAGGAAAGGTCTACCAAAAATAATAGGACATGAAGGATTGCAATTTATGTCAAGAACAATAAAATCTATGGGCACATAATTCCTATTTGAAACAATAAGAACATCATTAATTCTTCCCATAGGTTTCTTAATAGTGGATCCGCAAGGTGCAAGTTTAGAGAGCAATCATCAAAATCACGGAAACCTAACAAATCACACAAAGTCTTTGGAATCGTGGAAACACTAGCACCCAAATCACATAAAGCATAGCATTCATGATCTTTAATTTTAATTTTAATAGTTGGTTCCCACTCATCATAAAGTTTTCTAGGGATAAAAACTTCCAATTAAATTTTCTCTTCATAAGATTGCATCAAGGCATCAACGATATGTTTAGTAAACGCTTTATTTTGACTATAAGCATGAGGAGAATTTAGCATAGATTGCAACAAGGAAATACAATCAATCAAAGAGCAATTTTCATAGTTAAATTCCTTGAAAACCATAATAGTGGGTTTAGCAACATCTAGGGTTTTAATTTCTTCAATCCCACTTTTATCAAATTTAGCATCAAGATCAACAAATTCCGAATTCTTGGAACGCCTTCTAGGTAAAGGTGGATCATATTCAGTCCCATCATTATCAAGATTCATATTGCAAAACAAAGATTTAATAGGGGACACATCAATAACTTTTAGATCTTCATCTTTATTTTCATAGCAATCTGGTTTAGCGGCCACCTTATTAACTAAGGTAGCCTGCTTATCCGAAATTTCAGCAGTTAATTTCTCAAGATGAGCAATTTGGGATCTTAAACCATCGAATTCTTTAGACATATCATCAAGCTCTTTATTCATAAAATTCATAAAACTTTTTTGTTCTTTAAGCTCGTTTCTGAAGAAACTATTACGTTCAAATTGCAAGACCATAAAACTCCTGACATTGCTTTCGATCTCTTCTAATCTTTTAAGGTGAAGGTCACAAAATTTAGGTAGAGCCATCGTGACAAGCAAGCAAACTAACACACAAGCAAACAAAAAGAGGCAAATAGAGAGGGGGGATGGAGAGAGAGGGCGAATAAAACGAGAGGCAAATGGCAAATAATGTAATGCGGGAGATAAGGGTATGTGATGGGTACTTGGTATGTTGACTTTTGCGTAGACCTCCCCGGCAACGGCGCCAGAAATCCTTCTTGCTACCTCTTGAGCACTGCGTTGGTTTTCCCCTAAGAGGAAGGGATGATGCAGCAAAGTAACGTTAAGTATTTCCCTCAGTTTTTGAGAACCAAGGTATCAATTCAGTAGGAGGCTACGCGCGAGTCCCTCGTACCTGGACAAAACAAATAAATCCTCGCAACCAACGCAAATAGGGGTTGTCAGTCCCTATAGGGCCACTTACGAGAGTGAGATCTGATAGATATGATAAGATAATATTTTTGGTATTTTTATGATAAAAGATGCAAAGTAAAATAAAGGTAAAGTAAATAGCAAAGGAAATAACTAAGTAGTAGGAGATTAATATGATGAAGATAGACCCGGGGGCCATAGGTTTCACTAGTGGCTTCTCTCGAGAGCATAAGTATTCTACGGTGGGTGAACAAATTACTGTTGAGCAATTGACAGAATTGAGCATAGTTATGAGAATATCTAGGTATGATCATGTATATAGGCATCACGTCCGAGACAAGTAGACCGACTCCTGCCTGCATCTACTGCTATTACTCCACTCATCGACCGCTATCCAGTATGCATCTAGAGTATTAAGTTAAAAACAGAGTAACGCCTTAAGCAAGATGACATGATGTAGAGGGATAGACTCATGCAATATGAATAAAACCCCATCTTGTTATCCTCGATGGCAACAATACAATACGTGCCTTGCTGCCCTTACTGTCACCAGGAAAGGACACCGCAAGATTGAACCCAAAGCTCAGCACTTCTCCCATTGCAAGAAAGATCAATCTAGTAGGCCAAACCAAACTGATAATTTGAAGAGACTTGCAAAGATAACCAATCATACATAAAAGAATTCTGAGAAGATTCAAATATTATTCATAGATAGACTTGATCATAAACCCACAATTCATCGGTCTCAACAAACACACCGCAAAAAAAGATTACATCAAATAGATCTCCACAAGAGAGGGGGAGAACATTGTATTGAGATCCAAAAAGAGAGAAGAAGCCATCTAGCTACTAACTATGGACCCGTAGGTCTGAGGTAAACTACTCACACTTCATCGGAGAGGCTATGGTGTTGATGTAGAAGCCCTCCGTGATCGATGCCCCCTCCAGCGGAGCTCCGGAACAGGCCCCAAGATGGGATCTCGTGGATACAGAAAGTTACGGCGGTGGAATTAGGGTTTTGGCTCCGTATCTGATCGTTTGGTGGTACGTGGGTATATATAGGAGGAAGGAGTACGCCGGTGGAGCAATAGGAGGCCCATGA